>NC_059334.1:9933280-10239172 GCF_018350155.1 Leopardus geoffroyi | reverse complement strand
GGTATCTTTGACTTTATTTACTGCATTGTTTTCTTTTCATTATTTTCCTTCTATTTTTTTGTAATTTTTCTATGATATCAACCATAACTCCTAGTGTTCACCTTGCCCTGTTTTCTACAGCGTGGTTACAGAGTTTTTTGTCTTCTGTTAATAATTATATTTCATATTTCTGAAGTTATTTACACTTTAGAATCCAATGTAAAACAGTCTTAAACCCTGGTGAATTAGGTAAATATCAAGTCTTTCTCTACTCTGTGTGGTATTCATACCACCTGTTACTTCTCCCCTAAATGTTTTGCTTGTATGTTATTAGTCCATGTGGTTTTACATCATGTATAACTTCTATGGAGAAAGAAATTTACACTTGCCTTCTTTCTGTAGCAGTGCTTACAACAGTCATTTCATCTTATTTCTATGCTGAATGATGTAATGCACATAGACCACGTTCTTATGCTTTGACTTTCTCATTCCTTTTTTTAATAATTTTTTAAGTTCATTTATTATTGAGAGAGAAAGAGACAAAGAGAGCGAGAGAGAGAGAGAGAGAGAGAGAGAGAGACAGAGAGAGCATAAGCTGGGGAGAAGCAGAAAGAGAAAGGGAGACCTAGAATCCGAAGCAGGATCTAGGCTCTGTGCTGTCAGCACAAGAGCCCGACATGGGGCTCGAACCCACGAACCTTGAGATCATGACCTGAGCCCAAGTCAGATGCTTAACTGACTGAGCCTCCCAGGTGGCCCTGTACTTGATAAATCTTTACTTCTTTGTTGGCAGGGTTAAACAACACGCTGTGTATTAGAACTTCCTATAACTTTTACACACGAAAAAATGCAATTAAAACTATAACATTTTAATTTTTTTAAACTTCACTAATGTACCTCCACTGATTTTAACAAATTGATTCATAGGAACGTGAAAGTCACATTTTTCTTAGGTTTGTGCAAAGTATAACATTTCATTAGTGAACCACTTTCCTTCCACACCTTTCTTTTGTAACATTTCTCGCTCTTTTTGCACAATCTTGAAAAGTTCCTTTAGAGAGGATATTTTAATAATAAACTCTTTAGTAAAAGTCTTTATTCCTAAAAGATAGCATCCCTGGTATAGGATTCTATGTAGAAGGCAATTTGCCTTCAAATTCAAAGTTCTTATTCCATTGGCTCTTGGCTGCATCATTATTATAAAGAAACAAGAAATCATCACGCTCATTGCCCTTCCTTTGTAGGTGGTATAGCCCTTCTTTCTGGAGACTTACAAATCCCTTTAATTGAAGTATCTTCTGATTTCAGTGTTATTCCTGTTCGGGAATCACTGAACTTCTGAAATGAAGGAACTGTGCCTGCTTCCATCAATAGTGGAATAGATCACTTGTGGGTTTCTGTTTTGTTTTTTTAAATTTGACTTTTATGTAATCTCTACACCCAGAGTGGGATTTGAACTCACAACCCCCGGATCAAGAGTCACACAGTCCACCAACTGACCCAGCCGGGCACCGCCAGAATCACTTGCTTTATACTCTTCTTTTGGCTTTTGTGTATCATTTACATAGAGAAATATTTTGTTTCTGTTTTCCTTTTTTAAATTTAAATTTTAGTTAGGTAACATACAGTACAATACTGACTTCAGGAATAGAATTCAGTGATTCATCACTTACATACAACACTCAGTGCTCATCTCAAAAAGTGCCCTCCTTGATGCCCATCACCCATTTAGCCCATCTCCCACCCACCTCCCTTCAGCGACCCTCAGTTTGTTCTCCATCATTAAGAGTCTCTCGTGATTTGTTTCCCTCTCTTCTTTCCCCCCCCACTCACTTCTCATATGTTTATCTGTTTTGTTTCTTAAATTCCATATATGAGTGAAATCATATGTCTTTTTCTGACTGACTTATTATGTTTAGCATAATACTCTCTAGCTCCATCCACATCATTGCAAATGGCAAGAATTCATTCTTTTTGATGGCTGAGTAATATTTCATTGTATATCACACCTGTTTTTAAGTTTATTTATTTTGAGATAGAGAGAGTGGGGGAGGGGCACATAGAGGGGAGAGAATCCCAAGCAGGTTCCGCACTGTCAGTGCAGAGCCCAATGAAGGGCTCGAACTCACAAACCATGAGATCATGACTTGAAGTGAAGTCAGATGCTCAACTGACTGAACCACCCTGGCACCCTTATATCACTTCTTCTTTTTTTAAATGTTTTTTTTTCAACGTTTATTTATTTTTGGGACAGAGAGAGACAGAGCATGAACGGGGGAGGGGCAGAGAGAGAGGGAGACACAGAATCGGAAACAGGCTCCAGGCTCTGAGCCATCAGCCCAGAGCCCGACGCGGGGCTCGAACTCACGGACCGTGAGATCGTGACCTGGCTGAAGTCCGACGCTCAACCGACTGCGCCACCCAGGCGCCCCTATCACTTCTTCTTTATTCATTCATCAGTCGATAGACATTTGGGTACTGTCTTTAGTTTCGCTATTGTTGATAGTGCTGCTATAAACATTGGGTGCATGTACCCCTTCGAATCAGCATTTTTGTATCCTTTGGGTAAATACCCAGTAGTGCAATTGCTGGGTCGTGGGGTAGTTCTATTTTTAGCTTTCTGGGGAACCTCCATGCTGTTCTCCAGCATGACTACATCAGTTTGCATTCCCGCCAACAGTTCAAGAATGTTGCCCTTTCTCTGCATCCTTACTAACACCTGTTATTTCCGGTGTTGCTAATTTTAGCCATTTTCACAAGTCATTGTGGTTTTGATTTGTATTTCCCTGATGATCAGTGATTTGAGCATCTTTTCATGTGTCTGTTAGCCATCTGGATGTCTGCTTTGGAAAAGTGCTTATACATCTGTTCTGCCCATTTCTTAACTGGGTTAATCGTTTCTTGGGTTTTGAGTTTGATAAGTTCTTTATAGAGCTGGGTTACTAATCCTTTATCAGATATGTCATTTGCAAATATCTTCTCCCATTCTATAGGCTGCCTTTTAGTTTCGTTGATTGTTCCCTTCACTGTGCAGAAGCTTTTTATCTTGATGAGGTCCAGTAGTTCATTTTTGCTTTTGTTTCCCTTCCCTTTGGTGACATATCTAGTAGGAAGCTCTTCCAGCTTAGGTCAAACAGGTTGCTGCCTGTGTTCTTCTCTGGGAATTTGACAGTTTCCTGTATCACATGTAAGTCTTCTATCCATTTTCAATTTGTTTTTGTGTATGGTGTAAGAAAATAGTCTAGGTTCATTCTTCTGCATGTTACCACCCAGTTTTCCCAACATTATTTGTTGAAGAGACTGTCTTTTTTACATGGATATACTTTCCTGCTTTGTCAAAGATAAGTTGACCATATAGTTGTGCGTCCATTTCCGGGTTTTCTATTCTGTCCCATTGATCTATGTGTCTGTTTTTGTGTCAGTACCATACTGTCTTAATGACTACAGCTTTATAACATAGCTTGAAATCCAGAATCATGATGACTCCAGTTTTATTTTCATTTTTCAGGATTGCTTCAGCTATTCGGAGTTTTCTTTGTTTCCGTACAAGTTTTAGGATTATTTGTTCTAGCTCTGTGAAAAATGCTGGAGGTGTTTTGATAGGGACTGCACTAAATGTGCTTTGGGTAGTATAGATATTTTAACGATGTTTGTTCTTCCATCCTACGAGCATGGAATGCTTTCCATTTCTTTGTGTCCTCTCCTACTTCTTTCATAAGCTGTTCTATAGTTTTAGAATACAGATCTTTTACCTCTTTAGTTAGGTTTATTCCTAGGTATCTTATTTTGCATCTTGTTCCAAAATTTTTCTTGCTCTCTTCTCTATTCCAATTTTCCTCTCCTTCACACTTCCCAGCTCCTCTCTCTATGTCTCTTATCTTGGGTTTTCTATTTTTCAGATGTGTCATCCAGTTTACTCTCTCCCCAACTGTGCCTTATTTTTGGCTTACCAACACACTGATTGAATTTTAAAAGCATTTCTAACATTTTTAATTTCTTAAAGGTGTATTTTTATTTAATCAAATAAGCTTGGTCACATTGATAGATTTTTATTTTTTCTTCATAATTTTGATTTTTTATAGTTTAGTTTAACAAAAAAAAGAATGACCATTATATTCATTATATATAAATGTCCTATCTGCAATTGTACACTGTTGATTTTGTTGACCATCATTTTTTCCCTTATATATTTAAAGGTTTTTCATTGCAAGTTCATGTTTCTTAACAGTTTATTTAGAACATTTTTGATTTTTGTTTTTTTAGAGAGACAGAGAGAAAGAGAGTGGGTACATGGGCATGCGCAAGTAAGGGAGGGACGGATGGAGAAGGGGAGAGAGAATCTTAAGCAAGCTCCATTCCCAGCACAGAGCCCAGCGCAGGGCTCAATCTCTGGACCGTGAGATCATGACCTGAGCTGAAATCAAGAGTTGGATGCTTAACTGACTGAGTTACCCAGGTGCCCTAAGGTGTGTTTTTAAAAACGTATCCCTCGAGGCACCTGGGAGCTCAGCCGGTTGAGCATCCAACTTCGGCTCAGGTCACGATCTCGTGGTTCCTGACTTCGAGCCCTGCATTGGGCTCTGTGCTGACAGATTCTGGATGCCATGTCTCCCTCTTTCTCTGCCCCTCCCCTGCTCGTACGCTGTGTGTCTCTGTCTCTCAAAAAATGAATACATGTTTTTTAAAAAGTCTAAAATGCATCCTTCAAAGAAGATTTTAGTTTTCTTTTGCTAATTTTCTAAAAGCACTTACAACATGGGGACAATTAGAATAAATATTTCAGCTTTGTATTTTTCTGGCCACATAGGTGATATGAACTCCCTAAATAAAAGTAAGAGAAGCTATTGTTTACAAGTTTTCAAGTGAAAAAAGTTTCCCTCTCTATTCAGAGCCAAGGTCAAAATAATTATAGACCCATGATTGTCCTTTGTAGAGTTTTTTTTTTTTCTTTTCATCTAGTCCGCTCACTGTGAATGTTGACTTTCAGTGGTTCCAGTATTATTGAATAGATTTCCCATTTGCCCTCCTGTTCCTTAATTCTTTAGTCCACTGATACCCAGATTCTGTGTCAACAGAAATTAGCAAAATATGTCACAGGCAAGCAGTAGCTCCAAGACTTTCTTGCCCCAATGAATTTATCACTTCTGAAGAATTTCCTTTCTTCTGTATCATCTCAGTCGTGTATTTAAGAAAATGTATTTTTATACCTCAACCAGCATCTCTAGCTGTGTGCCCAGAAAAGCATTTCATCCACAGTATTTCAAAAATAGTAAACCAATTTAGTTCTTTGCACCCAAAATTATTCATATATTTCTCTTCTTATATTTTTCTAATTATTTACTTTACATTTTTACCAGGTTTATCATGGTATGAGTCTTATTTAATTGCCATTCAACATGAATTAATAGGGATATAGCTTGGATAGAAATTTTAAAAATAAATAAATAACAGTGGTTTTTAACAGGCATAAAAAACACAAAGTTAGTCTCTGTCATGCAACATAGGCATTCGAAGACAAATATTATGGCTTAGACATCATTAGGAACCAAGGATTCTCCATACTGCATTTCTACGTCATAGTCCCAGATGGCTGTGCAACTCCAGCTATCACATTGGTATTCAATCCAACAGAAAAAGGTAACGCTGAGACCCCTCACTGCATCATTGCCTTTGTTAAGACTCGTCAGAAGCTATACACACGACCTCTACTTAAGTGCCCTGACCATGACCAGAACATTGTCACACTGCAACACTTAGCTTCAAGATAACATGGAAAATGCCAGCTTTACACAAGGTACTCATGTGCCCAATTTATATTCTAAGTTCCTATTAGTGAAGAAGGATAAATAGAAACTGGAAAAGACCCATCGGCCTCTGATATGACATGTCCATAAGCACTGCTGCTTGCGCTCAAAATACACTGATTGTCACTTCCAGAGAAACAATTCCAAAGCTCCCTCCAAGTGCAAGGTCTCTAGGGATGTTCACTTCCTCCCATTGAGCCAAGATAGGGCTTCAGATGGCCTGATGGTTTATAAGTGGTAGAAAACTGTTAAGAGTAATCATAATTAAAATTCCCAAATAATAAGTAGTAGGCTTCTGGTCAATAGCAATTATCAAGCTTTCCTTGATAAGACCAAGAAAGGTTTCCTTTATGGGTGGTACCATAAGTTTTTAAGCTTGTTCAGCTCTCAGTCCCTGATTCTTCTTTCTAAGGGAGAAAAAAAAAAATCTCCTTTTTGTCTGTAGTACCAGCCTCTGTCTTTGGGAGATTGTTCTTTGTCCCTTAACTTCCATAAACCATCCCAGGATGCCCTTCCTAGAGTATCCAGAGTTTTTGTGACCTGTGGGTTTGGGAGCCCCCTAAGTTGATTTTAAAGAATGAATTTTCACAAATTTTTGTAGGCTAGGCTCATGACTTTTCACTCATTTCAACTCTTTGTGAAGGGTTTTGATTTGTTTGCTTGGTCCCCGTGTCCAAGAAACTGCAGCCGAACATTTTTGTCTAGATGTAGACTTTAAGCCTAAAAGCTAATTTTATGCATACTAGATCCTGAACTCTTATTCCACTCTTCTTTCCTTGAAGAAGCTACATCACAGCTTTCTAAAACAACAGTTTGGGGTAGAAAGACGATACATTCATTTGGCCTTTACCTCTAGGTGGCTCCCAGAATGCGAAGAAAACTGTTAACCATGGACAAGCCTGCAGCCGAGGCAGCAACTGTAGAATCACCACTGGGAAGAGGGAAGGAGCAAAGGAGAATATTCTCTGCAGTCTCTTCCCTGAATGTCTCTAGTCTTGTACATATCACCTCCATTTCATTACATCAGAGTGAACATCGTTCTCTGACTACACCCCCTTTTAGCAGAGCCAGTAATATTTGTCTTTATTTCTAGGTACCATATGCCAAAACAATACCTGGGGGTTCCATCACACTATACGTAACGAGAAAAATATTCCAACAGTGGTTTCTGCCACCATATGACTTTTTTTGTTTTGAGTTCGGTTAAGAGCTTGGATTCTGGAACCAATGCCTGGGTTCAAATCCTAGATTTGCTACTTTCAGTAACCTCTGGCAGGTTTGTTTCAAATGAGGATAATACTATTGTCTGTTTCCCAGGGTTGTCATATGAATAACATCAAATAAAATCATGTTGGCAGAGTGTCTGGCAGTTAAGTACAGAGCTCTCTGAATATTAGATGTAATTGTAATAAATTATGATGCTAATAATAATAGTAATAATGATAATGATTATATTTTTTTCGTCTGTATCCTTTAGATTTATGCTAAGATTTAGAGTGGAATGGAGTTGAAGACCACATTTCCAGTCATTTCTCCGTTATCATTATATTCAATAACTACTCTGTACCAGCCACTGTTCAAGGCACCCAGTTGAAGCAGTGAATAAGAAAATCCTGTTCCAATGGAACTTCTGGCACTCTTACCTGCACTGAGCCTCATTTCCTGCTGCGCGACGTCCCAGTCCTCTGGGTAGATACAGTAAATAAAGAACCATAATTTCCTAGCATGCACTGCTCCCAGGGTTTTTCCTGAAGGCACGTGCTCGCCTTTCCTCATGAGATTACACTCCCAGAACCAATCACCAGTTAGCCTGACTCTCCACTTAGTTATTTTATGGGCCCCTTATTCTTTGCCTGGACTGAAAAAATATTCCCACAGGTGAGGAAATGTGGGGGCTCATCCTGTGTATTTAAACTGGATAGCACATGGGGAAGGAGGCACTCATCATCCTCCTGCCTGCTTCAGGTGGTTTGGTTTCATGAAGCCGACTCAAAGTGTGCTGTGTGCTCAAGTCTGAGAAGATTATTCTCCATCCGGATCCGTTTACCTTATAATTACTGTCAAGTCTTCCAAGATTCTGGCAGTAGATGTTCTGCCAGTCTTTACTTTCTGTACTTTGGAAGTTTTCTCTCTTGCTCCCTGTGTCTTCAGAAGAATTTTAATTAGAATTTTGGAGAGAATGCATGTGGCACTGCTAAGCCACTTCAATCAGATGTATGCATCATTTTCAGGTAAAATCCTAAACATGGGACGATTTTCACTGTTAACTTGACTTGTCTTTCTTCCTACAATATTTTTAGCACTTTTTATTTTGCTTGATATCCTGAAGAACTTTAAAAAATTTTTTTAATGTTTATTCATTTCTGAGAGACAGAGAGAGAAAGAGCGGGGGTGGGGAAGAGGGAGCGGTAGACACGGAATCCGAAACAGGCTCCAGGCTCAGAGCTGTCAGCACAGAGCCCGATGCGGGGCTCGAACTCACGAACCATGAGATCATGACCTGAGCCGAAGTCGGACGCTCAACTGACCGAGCCACCCATGAGCCCCTATCATGAAGAACTTCCAACCAGACTTAATTATACAGCATCCTTAACATCAAGGTTCTTTTAAAATCTGGTTCAAATATTCTTTTCAGAATATAACTTTATGTTCTGGTTCCTCAATATATCTACCACATGATATTTACATTATTAAATGTTTAACTCTATTACAAAAATTATATGTAACCTCCAAAAGATATAGTTCTTGGGCTTTTTTTTTTTTTTTTTTTTTTACTGATTTCAAAGACAGTTTTTAAAAGTATTTTAAAATACTGCTCATTGACGGTAAGAGTTTTTTGGAATTAAAACGTATGCCCTATTTACCTGAGGCCATTGCACTTTTCCCAGCATCCTTGCAGCTCACTATGACTGTGCTGGAGACACACAGCAAGTGTGGCCTGGGAATTACCTCCCAAGTAGAGCCTTTCATGCAATTCTCCAACCCTGTCTCCTCCCTGAGGCCTTTTCTCTGAGCGCTGACACATAGAAAAGTTCTGAGTCACCAGATGTCTGTGCTGAGCAGAGAGAGCCTCTTCTCCTCCCTCGCCACTGTTGGACCTTTACGCAAACAAGACAGAAACCTCTGTTTCATAAATCCATTCAATGTCGTGTTTTGTTTTGTTTTGTTTTTTAACAGCAGTAAACCTCAGTTGACTGATTCAGAAGCCAAGTAAAACGATCAATGAGATCCTCTTTCTATATCGGTTCCTGAGAAAGGGTGAGTCAAGTCTCACTGGTTGGGTGTACTGGGGGAAGGAAAAAATGTTATACCGTTGATCTCTCCTCCTCACCTGATTCCTTCTCCCTTGGGTATCCTCCCTCTTATCAGGACTTGCTTTAAGAAAGAGTTCACGGGGGCGCCTGGGTGGCGCAGTCGGTTAAGCGTCCGACTTCAGCCAGGTCACGATCTCGCGGTCCGTGAGTTCGAGCCCCGCGTCAGGCTCTGGGCTGATGGCTCAGAGCCTGGAGCCTGTTTCCGATTCTGTGTCTCCCTCTCTCTCTGCCCCTCCCCCGTTCATGCTCTGTCTCTCTCTCTGTCCCAAAAATAAATAAACGTTGAAAAAAAAAAAATTTAAAAAAAGAAAGAGTTCACGGACATTCAAGCACCACAGGGTACCTCACTCCTTGCTTTCATGTGCTATGTTCTGAAAGAGCATACTTATGATAGCAGCAGATCCTCTCTTTGGGTAGTGGCTCCTAGAATATGAAAAAGCAAAAAAGAGTGAGAGAGTCAGCTATTCTCATCATCAGACCTCAGAATCAGTGATAACTTGTTGCAGCAATCTTGCAAGGGAGAGACCGACTTCAGCAGAAAGCACTGGCCTATAGCCATCCCATGATGCACTAAAGAAAGCAGAGCACTGTGGCATGGGGTCTGTGTGCGTACGTTTGTGCAGGCTGCCAAACGCTCAAGGGGCATGCTCCCAGCACGTAAGGTAGTGAGGTTAACAGAGATTAGATTTATGTCATGATAAAGAGGGATATTCCAGGCAGTTTTTCTTCCCTCAAACAGTGCCTTCAACTCATCACAGAGATGGTGGTCCCCACATTGAGGAAAGGACCCAGGGCCCAGACTTTTTGGTTTCAATTCTCTTTGCTTCTCATTTGTCCGATTCCCTAATCATATAAATAAGGCTGTCATGCACCTTACCTTACTTCTCTCATTATAAGCCCCAATTCTCAGTTTTTTCTAATTATTACCCACATTTGGTTGTTGAAGACAGCAAGAATATCATCCCAATGAAAGAACAATACAATGGCATTTAGAATACCCTTCATGGGGTCCAGGTACACTGCTTCCAGTGGGGTTGCACACACCTAGGACTTTACAGTGTTTAGGGCTGTGCTTTTATGTTTATTTTCCCTTTTTAAACATTATTTATTTATTTATTATTCATTCCTTTGAATAAATAAATGTTATTTAATAAATAAATGAGCAGGGGAGAGGCAGAGAGAGAGGGAGACACAGAATCCGAAGCAGGCTCCAGGCTCTGAGCTGTCAGCACAGGGCCCGAGGCAAAACTTGAACCCACAAAACATGAGATCATGTCCTGAGCTGAAGTCGGACGCTTACCTGACTGAGTCACCCTGGCGTCCCATATTTTCTGCTTTATAACCTAACTTCTTTCATTGGAATGACCAAAAATATACTGACATGGCACTACCTTAGGGAATCTACAAACCCATTCGTATTTCCTTCAGTACTTAATGATACGAAGAACACAACATTTCCAAGACTTTCAGCCCTCCCTCAATTTATAGGTGATCTCTTGTCTATATCTGTTTGCAGAATATCCCCCAAAGACTCAATCTACCTTGAAAAGAAAACTTTGGCTGGATCAAGTTCTTCAGTCAAAAAGAAAAAAAAATTAGAATTTTGTCATGTATACTATGTAGGTCCTGATCTCTTTTCTGAAGGGCACGTTCTAGCCACAAAACAGCAATAAGGTCTCAAGCAATATCCAAAATCAACATCATGAGAAAATTGAAGTTTTCTGAGATCTACTGAATATTACAGGTGATAAAAATCCCTGATATTTTCAAATCCCTGATATTTTCAGCATAATATAACCTCCTTACATAACTAGCAGAGGGTAAAAGCAAAACAAAACCAAAACTCTTATTGTGGACTGCTGAAGCTAAATCAGCCAGCCATTCTTCAGTCTTAATTATATATGTCCTCAAAAATCTGTCTACTGACAGTACATACATATATGTATAGATACTTACATATGTATGTATTATTTGTTCATAAAATTAGAATGTGCGTTAGGAATTTTAACCCTACAACACGGTGACCATTAGGAACTCATATCCTATATAAATGTTTCTCCAGATTCAGGAGATATGGCTTAACTTCCTTGTTTATGCACACAAAATAGCTTAAATAATGGTAAATGTTCCTGCAGATATGGTCCTAGCCACATCAATGAATTGAGGAGTTCTAATATTAATCCAACTGTATTGCTGATAATCAACTAAGCATTTTTCAAAACTCAATTAAGTAATTTTAAGACACCATTGTTAGCCTATAAAACTGGAGACTCAATATAATATATTTAGTAGTTCTTATGCTCTCAGTGGAATTATTTATATTAAATATTGTGGTATACAGCAAAAGCAACACTGAAGAATCCATAGAAAATGTACTGGAAGGTTGTTATGAAAAACAAACAGCATTTTTACTCTCATGCATAGAGGTTACTTGAGATCATGAAAATATTAGAAAGTGTTATCTACATACACAAGGTAATTCAAACATGAATAACGTGGCCCCAGTCTTGCAAAAGAAACAATGGCTAATATCAGGAAGTCTGGCCACTTTCTTGGCCATGTGGTTGGCCAAGACAGGATTGTGCCTGAAAAAGGTATGTCAACTAGATGTTATTGGCAGAGGTAAGATTGTTGCAGTTCTGAATAATCATTGCATAACCTGGACATTACGTAACTATGGAATTTCACCTCCGTAGCTGGGGATGCGGCTAGTTCATGTCTCACCCGCTGCAATAATAGTCTAAGCAGAGCCATAAAGACGGGACATAGTTCTGAGGCAGATCCGAAGGACATCTGAATTTCTGGAGGTAGAATTATCCAGCTGCTCAATCACAATGTTATGAATATGTGCTTATGATTATCTTAACACTCTCTGAATATTTTGAAAACCTCGAATATTAAAAGGCCATTGCAGTCACCATGGCAAAGAAACTGTTGGACTATATTTTCCTTAATACTTAATACAAGTTCTCACTTCATTGGAATCATCATAAAGGAATTTTGAAAAACATCAGCACTTGATCAAAAACTTTATTGCCTCCATCTTCCACATTTTCAGGAAAAGTACACCATACAAAAAATACTATGAATTTAAATTGGCCAAGCTCTCAGAGAAACTTGAAAATCTTCCTCTGGTCAGGAGTTTTGACCTTAATGTTAATAGTCATTATATGTTAATTGTTTCCAAATTTCATACACTAAACGCTATAAAATAAAAATGGGAAGACTTATGGTCTAACAATAGCACTCATCAATGATTCTGCCTTGACTCTTAAAAATCTAGCTATGTATTTTTTAAAATCAATATTCCAGCTATCATCTACAGACATAAAGTTCCTTTCTTTAGCACCTATATTCACCATGTCCCCATTTGTCTTGAAAACTAATCTTCTGAAAAATATACCACAGAAAGTCTTCATTGAAAATGTCCTGGAAAGTATACTGACAAGTTATGACAACAGATAGGGTAGCTAAATTACAAAGTGAATCCTGGAATCAATTCATTACATTTCAAAATGAAGGCCAAAGCCAAACAGACACATAGATCAATAGAACAGAATAGAAAGACCCAGAAATAAACCCATGATTATATGGCCAATTAATCTTCAAGAAAGAAGGCAAGAATATGCAAGGGAAATAAGATAGTCTCTTCAACAAATGGTGTTGGGAAAACTGGACAACTACATGCAAAAGAGTGAAATGGGACCACTTTCTTTCACCATACACAAAAATAAACTTGAAATGGATTAAGAATGTAAATGTGAGGCCTGAAACCATAAAAATCCTAGAAGAGAGCACAGACAGTAATTTCTCTGACATCGGCCGTAACATCTTTCTAGATATGTCTCCTGAGGCAAGAGAAATAAAAGCAGAAATAAACTACATCAATATAAAAAGATTCTGCACAGAAAAAGGAAACAACCAATAAAACTTAAAAGTTCCCTACTGAATGGGAGAAAATATTTGCAAATGACATATTCGATAAAGGGTTAGTGCCCAAAATATGTAAAGAACTTCTATAACTCAACACTCCAAATATGAATAATCAATTAAAAAATGGGCAGAAGGCATGAATAGACATCTCTCCAAAGAAGACATAAAGACGGTCAACAGATACATGAAAGGAGGCTCAACATCACTCATCTTTGGGGAAGTGCAAATCAAAACCACAATGAGATATCACTTTCCACCTTTCAGAATGACTAAAGTCAAGAACACAAGAAACAAGTATTGACAAGGATGTGGAAAAAAAGGAAACTTCACGTGCTTAGGTAGAAAGGCAAATTGGTGCAGCCACTGTGGAAGACAGTGTGGAGTTTCCTCGAAGAATTAAAAATAGAACTACCCAGGGCACCCAGGTGGCTCAGTTGGTTAAGTGTCCGACTTCAGCTGAGGTCATGATCTCACAGTTTGTGGGTTCAAGCCCCGCATTGGGCTTTGTGCTGACAGCTCAGGGCTCTGTGCTGAGAGCTCAGAGCCTGGAGTCTGCTCACACTCTGTCTCTATCTCTCAAAAAATAAACATTAAAATTTTTTTTTAAATACAACTACCCTATGATCCAATAATTGAATTTCACTACTGGATATTTATCCAAAGAATGCAAAAGCATGAATTCAAAAGGATATATGCAGCCTTATGCTCAATGCAGCATTATTTACAATAGGCAAAGTAAGGAAGCAGCCCAAGTGTCCATCAACTGATTAATGGAAATTTTATATATGTATATATAAAATAGTAGTGCTTATGCTCTCTATAATCATATATATAAAATAAAATATTATTCAGCCATAAAAAGGAATGAAATCTTATTTGCAATGACATAGATGGATCTAGAGAGTATAATGTAAGTGAAATAAGCCAGTCAGAGAAAGACAAATACCATATGATTTTACTTATATGTGGAATTTAAGAAACCAAACAAAGGAGCAAAGGGAAAAAAAAAAGAGACAAGCCAAAAAACAGACTCTTAACTATTGAGAACACAAACAGATGGTTACCAGAAGGGAGGTAGGAGGGAAAATGGGTAAAATAAGTGAAAGGGGATTAAGAGCACACTTATCTTGATGAGCACTGAGCAATATATAGAATTGTTGAATCACTATATTGTACATCTGAAATTAATATAGCACTATATGTTAATTACACTGGAATTCAAATTTTAAAAATAAATAAAAAAACACATTTACACCAAAAAATTGAAGGCAAAGACATTGATATGTTGTCTGAGGACAAGAGAGAGTCTACTCCCACTAGGGATCTTAAAATAAGACTCAATACATGTCTCCAGAAGAAGATGACTATGTGAAGTTGTATTTGTTACCTAAGAGCTAAGGAAGGTGATGGTTACATGAAGCATACAACTTCTGACTAGAACAGTGGAAAAGGACCCGATGCCCAGAACTTCTGATTGTGATATTTTTGTTTGGCTGTATTTTTGCTCCTAGTAATGATTCTGATTCCTCTTAATTTGCTTAAGACTTATTGACTATTAGCCAAACCATTGTGTTGTGTTTTTAAAATTGACATACAATTCATATATCATAAAATTCACTCCTGTAAAGCATGCAATTCATTAGTTGTATATACTTACAAATGCATGTAACCATCTTATTTTCTAATTCTACAACAGTTTATCACCCCAGGAAGGAACGACATATCTATTAGCAGTCACACTCCATTACCCCTCACCCCTTGGAAATTTCTTTTTTTTTTTTTTTTTTTAATTTTTTTTTTTCAACGTTTATTTATTTTTGGGACAGAGAGAGACAGAGCATGAATGGGGGAGGGGCAGAGAGAGAGGGAGACACAGAATCGGAAACAGGCTCCAGGCTCTGAGCCATCAGCCCAGAGCCCGATGCGGGGCTCGAACTCACGGACCGCGAGATCGTGACCTGGCTGAAGTCGGACGCTTAACCGACTGCGCCACCCAGGCGCCCCAACCCCTTGGAAATTTCTAATCCATTTTCTGTCTCTATAGATTTGTCTATCTTGGGAATTTCATATAAATGGAATCATGAAACATGTGGCCTTTTGTATCTGCTTTCTTTCACTTGTGTAATGTTTTTGGAGTTCATCCATATTGAAGTATGTATCAGTATTTCATTCTCTTTCATGGCTGAATAACATTCCATTGAATGGATATACCATTGTTAGGTTTTTCAGTCATCACTTGATGGACAGTTGTGTGGTTTGCAATTTTGGCTACTATAAATAGTGCTGATATAAATATCTGTGTAAAATTTTTGTGTAGATATATTTTTGGCATATGTCTTTAACTCTCTTGATGATATACCTGGGAACGAAAATGTTGGTTCATATGATAATTCTATGTTTAACTTTTCAGGGACTGTCAAATTGTTTTCTAAACTGACTACATCATTGTTATTTTCCCACCAGCAATATCTGAGTGTTTCAATGTCTTCCCATTCTCTGCAACATTTATTTATTATCTGACTTTTTGTTTATAACCACCTTAGTGAGTTGTTGTATCTCGTTGTTTTATTTTTGCATTCCTCTAATAGTTAATGATGTCTAGCATCTTTCCATATGTTTATTGGCCATTTGTTTATCTTCTTTAAAGAAATATCAGGAGCGCTTGGGTGGCTCTGTTGGTTAAGTGTCCAGCTCTTGATTTCAGCTCGGGTCATGATCTCATGATTCATGAGATCAAACCCAAGTTGGGCTCTACGCTGTCAGCGCAGAGTCTGCTTGGGATTCTCTCCTTCCCTTTCTCTCTGTCCCTCCCACACTTCCTCTCTTTTTCAAAATAAATAAACAAACATTAAAAAAAAGGAAATATCTATATGCATAGTTAAGTGCTCATTTTTAATTGGGATATTTTCTTTTTTCTTTTTTAATTATGAGTTATTTGTGTGTCATCAATATTAGACCTTATCAGGGAGAGTCTGCATTGCTCAGTTGGTGAAGCGTCCAACTTTGGCTCAGGTCATGATCTCACAGCTTGTGATTCAAGCCCCACGTCGGGCTCTGTGCTGGCAGACAGCTCAGAGCCTGGAGCCTGTTTCAGATCTTGTGTCTCCCTCTCTCTCTGTCCCTTCCCTGCTTATGCTGTCTCTCCTTCAAAAATAAATGAACATCAAAAAAATTAAAAATAAATAAATAAGTAATAGATCTTATCAAATACATAATTTGAAAATAGTTTCTCCCATTCTGTGGGTTGTCATTTCACTTTCCTGATGGTGTCAAAGCACAAAAGTGTTTAATTTTAATAAATGCCAATTTTTTAAAATTTTTTGTTATACTTAGTGGCATACTTAAGAAACTACTGTCTAATCCAAACTCACAAACACATATGCCTATGTTTTCTCTTTATACATTTAGCTCTTACATTATATCTTGATGTAGTTTTAGTTAACTTGTGTATATGGTATGAGGTAAGGCTCCAACTCTTTTCTTTTGCATGTGATATTCAGTGAGTTTCCCAGCATTCTTTGTTGAAAAGACTACTCTTTCCCCAGTCAATGGTTTTGGCATATTTGCAGAAAATAAATGAACCATAAGTGTATGGATTTACTTCTGAGTCCCTCATTCTGCTCTATTGTTGTATATATCATACAAAATGTGTCCAGAGAGACAAATAGGGAAATGATCACGTAAAGTCTTACAGATCTTTACCAAGTGAGCCATTTGCTCTGTGTGAAATGGGACTCATTGCAGTAGTATATATAGTATATAATATATTAATTAACTTAATATATATATATATATATATTATAATATATTAACTAGAGAGAGAGAGCGTGCACATGGGAGAGAGGGGCAGAGAGAGAGAGAGAGAGAGAGAGAGAGAGAATCTTAAACAGGCTCCATGCTCAGTGCAGACTCGTATGCAGGGCTCGACCCCAGGATCATGACCTGAGCCGAAATCAAGAGTCAGATGCTTAACTAACTGAGCCACCTAGGCACCCTAAATCTGAATATGTTTTGAAGAGAAAACTAATCTATTTTCTATAAGATTGGAAAGAAAAGGGGGTGTTAAAGAAAACTTTATTACCTGAGCGATTTGTAAGACGAAGTTTCCATTAAACAGTATGGAAAAACTCTAGATAAGGATTGGTGCAGTTTAAAAGTAGAAAAATTATCTAGAGTTCACTATTGAACCTGTTATGTTAGAATGTATTTTAAACATCTAAGTTTAGATGCTGAGTTATTTTTTTATAATGACTCTTTAAATTTAAATCCAAGTTTGTTAACATATAGTGTAATAATGGTTTCAGGAGTAGAATTTACTGATTCATCACTTACATATAACACCCAGTGCCCATCCCAACAAGTGCTCTCCTTAATGCTCATCCCCCCACCCAATACCCCTCCAGCAACCCTCAGTCTGGTCTCTATATTTAAGTCTCTTATGGTTTGCTGAGTTATATATATGAGTCTGCAGTTCAGAAAATGGTTTAGGTAGGCATATAATTTTGGAGTTGTCATTATTTTTCCTTAAAGTTTTTTCTATCTATCTATCTATCTATCTATCTATCTATCTATCTATTATTTATCTATCTATTATCTATCTATCTATCCATCTGTCTATCATCCATATCTGCTATGGACTGAATGTTTGTGCCCTTCCCCCAGAATTCAGAAGTTGAAACCCTAATCCTCAACATGATGGTATTTGGAGATAGGGCTCTGGTAGGTAATTAGATTATAAGGGTGGAGTCTTCATGAGGGGATTAGTGCCCTTACAAGAAGAAACATGAGCAAACCTGTTTATTCTTCCTCTCTCCATCCTGTGAGGACACAGCAAGAAGGCCTCCATCTGTAAACCACATACAAAAGAAGCTAGCACCTTGATCTTGGATTTCTCAGTCTTCAGAACTTCATAAATTTCCATTGTTTAAGCCATCCAATTGGTGCTATTTTATTATAGCTCCCCAAACAGACTAAGATACTATCCATCCATCAGTCATCTATGCATTTAAATATAGAGATTTGTTTTTCTATTTCTATTTCTTTCTAATTCTATTTCTATTTCTCTAGCCTAAATCAACTCTCCTGAAAATTGGTCCCAAGGAATCAACTGAAGTAAGGATACCATTTTTCCAGAAGTCATCTTCTAAGTTAAAAAAAATAAATAAATTGGGGGTGCCTGGGTGGCTCAGTTGGTTGAGCATCTGACGTCAGCTCAGGTCGTGATCTCATGGTTCAGAAATTTGAGTCCTGCATTGGGCTTTCTGCTCTCAGCACAGAGCCCACTTCAGATCTTCTGCCCCCCTCTGTCTCTAACCCTCCCCTGCTCATGCTTTCTCTCTCAAAAATAAAAAATAAATAAATAAACATTAAAAAGAGCTAAAACTGTAGTCAAGAAACTCCTGAATTTTATTATTTTATTAGTTATCTTACTTTATTAAATGTTATCTTCATTTGCCAAGCACATAAAACTATGCATACATTTACACACATACATAAACACTCACACACGCACCCACACACAAGAAACAAAATTACAGGGGTGTTTGGGTGGCTCAGTCGGTTGAGCAACTAACTTTAGCTCAGATCATAATCTCATGTCTCATGAGTTTGAGCCCAGCGTCAGGCTCTGTGCTGACAGCTCAGAGCCTGGAGCCTGCTTCAGATTCTGTGTCTCCCTCTCTCTCTGCCTCTTCCCCACTTGCTGTCTCTGTCTCTCTCTGTCTCTCTGTCTCTCAAAAATAAATAAACATTAAAATTTTTTTAGAAAAAGAAAAAAAGACACAAAATTACAGGAGTAAGAATAAATAGACAATGAAATAGTTTGGTTTTACTATCAACTAGAGAGAATCATATGTACTCTGATCCTAATCTTAAGTAGCATAATGATTACTATCTACCAAGCACAATAACATTAAAAAGCTGGTGATAATGATCTGCACAAGTAGCAGGAAATAATAAGGCACAGGAGGACTATTTATCCAAGCCCTGAATATTGACCAGTGTGTCCTCATATTTTCAAGATTCTTCTCATCAAAGTTGTCAGATGCTTCATGTTGCCCTGACTGTATTAGGTACCTTGTCTAAAGTACTTTTAACATCACAAGCCTCATCAAACTAATACGAATAGATAGATGATAGATACATAGATAAAGTGTTTGAGAAGAAGGGCTAACAACAAGTCTACATTCTTTTCCTGTGGAAAGAATGACCTCAGACTTACCTCCACTAGCACCGTTTCCCTGGAAACCTAATGGTTTAACTGTGGCATAGAAGTTCTGTTACTAAGCAATGATGTTTATTGCAAAAATGATTCATAGGTGGTGAACTGCATTTGGGTTTGCAGGGATGGGAATAAGCTATTAAAACCTATTGAGGCACAGGCCTTGGATCTTCCATGGCACATCAGGTTCCCAGGGGGAGTTGAGAGTTTTGCTCAAGGGATGTTACAAGATACTGGCCCAATGTTGAGTAAGACTGATCAAATCCAGGGTGGTTCCTACTTTAGTGTACATGGTCTCATCTTTCATAAAAGGACTGATGCTTGGGTTTCTTGAACAATGTATCTTTAAGTATTGTAAGGAGTCCTCTTGAAAACAATACCCCTGAAGCTGTCAGTTATGTTGGGATTCCTATCCCGTATTTTTGCAAATAAAACAAAAAAACTACAGTGAATTTGTTGCCAGATTATGGCCCATGCTTCTGTGAATAAAAATGCCAATCTATATCTTCTATGTTATGTGAAGTATGTGTGACCATCATTTTTTAAAATTTATATTGTCATCATTTACGAGAGCAAGTGACATAGATGGTTTAAATGTTTCACCAACGTGTCCGGTAAAAATTTAGCCATAGCTTCAATGAAATTTCTAATTTAATGTATATTTGCAAATGTTTATTATGGTTCTACATAATTTTATTTTTTAAATGTTAATGCATTTATTTTGAGAGAGTGAGAGAGAGAGAGAGAGAGAGGGAGATAGTGTGAGCAGGGGAGGAGCAGAGAGAGAGGGAGAGAGAATCCCAAGCAGGATCCATGCTGTTGGCACAGAGCTCAATGTAGGTCTCCATCTTACAAAACATGAGCTCCATTACCTGAGCCAATAACAAGAGTGGGTCTCTCAACAAACTGAGCCCAGAATACATTATTTCTTTGATTATTATAAAGACTCCGTCATTCAAAAATATGTATTTTCACCTCATTTTTTACTTCCTGTTATTTTTACTTAATACACAGTACACTGTAAAATGCTTATTTGGTATTCTAGTCTTTTTAAAATTCGTTAAATTTTATTAGCGATATTTTCCCTATTTATCACAATTTTAATTACAGCATGATTTATAAATAGATTTCATATTTTATTCTTTCAAAAGATGTATACATTGCCTTTAAGTATACAAAAGTTTTCTTTACTTAGGGACTTCTATCTTTGTAACTGTCTTGAACTTTGTAACTGTGTTGAACCAAGAATTGTGTACCCTGATGTTGATATCATCTAGCAGAACTGACTGACTTATGTCAGATAAAAATGCAGGCCCAATTCCACAACAGAGGCCAGAAGTCTTGCTTATGGTTTGAAATTTCCAAGTCTTTAAACAATGGCAGCTAGGACAGAACGCACTGAATGTTCAGAATGGTCTCAGACCTCTCCCATCAGTGTTCCCTCTCTCCTCTTTGCTAAGTAAGATAGGCTCTTGGTCATCCAGCTCCTGGCCTCCCTACAGCTCCAGGTTCTGGTCATTCAGTTCCGGGCCTCCCTACAGCTCCGGGTTCAAGCCAATGGCATATGAATGGAACTGACTGTCCACCACTTTAGGTGTAACCTGAAAGAATTTTTAAATTTTTATTCTTCCTCCATTTCCTCTGGTGCTAGATCACAGATGTGGTTGTGCCCAGATTCCAGTATATAAATTAGGGGGAGGAAGAGCTCAAAACCGAAGGAAGTTTTCTCTGAAAGTTAGACATTCTGCCAATTTGTACCACTGACTCTGAGCTGAAAATGGGAAATATTTCAATCTCACGCAAGCCAATTTATTTTGAGATCTCTATATTACTGTAGTAAACAATTACTGTAACTAATACCGTAACTCATACAATATATACATTTAGAAATTTGTGAGGGGAAAAAAATTGAAAAATACCTGTTGGCTTGTAACTTGAGGTCATATGTCAACATTTCCCATCTAGTCCTTACTGTCTACACCAGCTCTAACAAACTACTTGTGCACCAATCTGAGGTTTCGAAGATGTTATTCTCTCTGCATGAAATGTGCTTTTATCACTCTTTGTCTCTTGAAGTCCTAAACTTACCATTTAAGACACACCACCAACATCTACTATATTGTCAACCTTTCCTTTGAAGTAATGAAGTGATTTAAACGATAAATTATAGAATTATAGTTTTTAAGACTATCCCAACTTTATTAACTCGATAAACATTTATTTAGCATGCGATGTCATCTCTGCACCGTGAAAATGACAACCCACAGGATAATGTGATCTGCAGCCCAGATGCCCCCTGAAGACCCCCCTTCCGGTTGTCTCTTTTGCACTTTGTTATATTCCATTTATACGTATATCACGGCATCCTTCATGATGATAACATTGACTTATTTCCATGTTTTCCTTCTTCTGGATTGTAAGCTCCTTGAGGGTAGACCATACACCTTATTTAGCTTTGTTTTCATCTTAGGTTCGTTCCTCAGGAAACACATCGAAGCAAAGATCTGCTGGCAGAAGGTTTGTTGGGGCAATAGTTCTCTAAGGGAATTTGGGAAGCAAGAGGGGGCAGAGAGAAGTTGGACTGCCTGGCAGTTGCACAGAGGCCTGGGTTGATGCCTCAGCGAGCTCTGGAGCTAGGACGGAGCTTCCGAGTTGGCCCATATCGTGGGCTTCTGAGCCTTCTCCTCTACTGCACAAACTCTGGGTTGGAGCTGTCCCCAGGGAAAGAGTGATAAAATTTGAGTGAGGCATCCAGCCCCCTTCTGCTGAGGGCAATTCCCTGGAGACAGACTCCCTGTGAGCTGCCAACACCCAACTTCCCAAGAATCTGGGGCAAATGAGTGTGTGGTCCTGAGGGGAAGCAGAGCAGAGGAGCACAGGGTCCCCTGCAGCAACATCCATGACAGTGGATGCTAAATAAAGTATTGAATTAATACTCTAGAGATAGTCTTAAAATGTATCATTCTGTGTTTGTGAAATGATTCACATGGTCCTGTTTAGCACAGTTTCTGAATCATTTTTGCTGTGAAGTTCGAATGACAAGTATCCATTCACTGATTCCCTCAGGTGTCAGGAGAGCTGGCTTGGATCTGTGGGTCGGAGCTGTGATTCTGTAACATTGGGCCGTGAGCGGCCTTCTCTACCAACCATATTCAATGGACTTTAGAAGACTTCATTTTCTGCGTGTTTCATTAGATGGGAAAAAAGACTGAGAAGCTCAGGGGCACTGGAAGTAAAAGTAGAGAAAATATCCTGAGGACTCTTCAAGGCATAAGACTATATAATTTTACTCACTATACACTTTACTTTTACTAATGGGAAACCATGACTTAGGTGAAAGGAAAAGAATTGAGGCGATTCTCCTTAAATTTAAATTACAGTAGGTGACCACACAAAGATACAATCCTTTTCCAATGGAAATCAAAGTCACACCCGGCACTTTTTACCCAAAGAGCTCCATCTGGTTTAGAGTATTTTATTTGTGGGAGTCAGCAGACCAATGTAAAGGATAAAGGAATCTTTGTGACTCCTCTTCTAGAACACAGTGGAGAGACAGATAAAACTTAGTCAAATTCATTTTCATAATCCATAGATGAAAACTAAAAGAAATCCAGGGAAAGACCCAATTATGATGACTTCATGTTTTCAAACATTTCTAAAATTTACTCATTTGAACTGTATTAAAAAAAAAACAAAACTAAGTTACAGTTCAGAGAACATCCTTCATTTAGGACAACTCACAGGGAAAATACAAATGGATCCTATATCTTCCTTCCTTAATGGCTAGCCTAATAATTTACTGATTAATTAAAACCACTTCTTAACCTGTCTGTATTTACCTCCCCGGGTTTTATGTGTTTTTAGATGATAACTGCATGAGAGCCTCGATAAACCTCTTTTTCAAGTTCAGGATGAGCCTACAAATTCTATGTTGTCATGCAGTCTTGGAATCCACTGTCCAGAGCTGTGGCTCAACACTAGACGACAAGACCGGAAGGTGAACATGTACTCTGGATGCTCCAAGTCATCTACGCCGTATGCCCCAGATTGTGTTACAACAGCTCTACACAGATGTTTCTGATGCTGAAAGCCCTCTGTCACCCATGCCTGTTTAAACTCTAAAAATGAGAGCATGAGAGATTCAAGGAAGGGAACTTGGTGCCACATCATACTCAAGCAAATCTGATGAAGGAAGGATGATAAGGACTATGGATATATTATCGACGCCTCTCAGGTGCTGCTTCAGATTCCCGTTTTACCTATTTTTGGAGCCCTTGACGCTTTGCTCATCTCTGGCTGCTACTTGGGTGTTCCACTCCCCATGCAAGCTGTCAGATGCAAACTGGAACTCTCTTATCGGCAAACACTGACCAGTGGAGGATGGAAGAAACACAAAGAAAAGCCCCTCTCCTTTTCTCCTTTTATGTCCATTTTGGAGCATTGTGTCTGTTCTATACCCTATCTGCTGATGTAGCAAGTAACAGGGGGAACATTCTTGTCTCTCCATGAAGCAAGGCCTTCTGGTTAATCCTTATGCCTTTGTTTCTCACTCTTCCTTGTCCTATATTTTTTTATGCTGCTCTGGAATTTCTCAAAGTGTCAGCATTCAAAAAAATTTGAAAAATGTATTCTGCAATGTCCAGTATTGAAATAGAACAGAGATAGACTTATTGTACTTTAGTCAAATTACTTTGGGACTTCTTCTTTTCTAAAAGCAGAGGAATGAGAGGTATTCCATTTGGCCTATAGCCAAACCTGCATAAATAAGGATATTCACTCTAAAACGAAGTGGTTAGACTTGATTATCTCTCAGTCTCTTCCAGCATCTTTCTGTTTATTAAAATGTGGTCAAACTTGAAGATTCAGGACTCAACAACTATTCTCAGAACTTGAATTAAAAGAACACTTGAAACTTGCATTTTGTATTCTCAATGCAGTATCTCCTAGTAAAATTATGAGAATTCCTAAGAGAAATGATACTCTTTAAGTGGTTCTAATTATGAAAAGCAATAGAGTTTACAACACTGTATCCTGTAAAGCAAGTTCTGCCAGGAGAGTTGATAAAATGTGGAGTTAGAAAGTTAATTACTGACAGTTCAGGCGTATTTGGACTTTGGCTGTATAGTTAAAATTCCACATGTGGATACACAGGAAAATATTCTCAAGAGAAAATTCAGAAATAGGAATATTGTGAGACCTTCTTGGCTAATGGAAATACAGGGTCTCTATCTTCAGAATAAGACAATATTTTTAAGGGGCCCCTGGGTGGCTCAGTTGGTTAAGCATCCGACTTCAGCTCAGGTCATGATCTCACAATTTGTGGTTCGAGCCCTGCATGAGACTCTGTGCAGACAGCCCAGAGCCTGGAGCCTGCTTCAGATTCTGTGTCTCCCTCTATCTCTGCTCCTCCCCCACTCATAGTCTATCTCTCTGTCTCTCTCTCAAAAATAAATAAACACCAAGACAATAATTTTGAGTACAGGTAACCTCCATATCACCATAGGTTGACTGACTTCTGATTCTTTGGTGTTATTTTTTGGGTTTTTTTTTGTTTTTCTTTTTTAATTCTCTTGTGGCAGAGAAGCAACCAGTAATTATCAAATTAATGTTTCTAACTTTCCAAAGCCACTTGGTTTTGATTCTCATGTTTGCCATAAAAATATGTTTTCCTGTTTGAACCCAAATTGCCATGCAATATTTATTATTTAAATTTTATGAATGAGCAATATAAAATAAAATATAATAAGCAAAATAGACTTTCTTCTACCCAATAGAAATCCTGGACTCAATACAAAAGGAACATATTTTTTACTATAGCATAAAAATTTTTAAAAAGAAAAGAATTTGCCAAAGCTCAAAACCCAGAGTATATGCAGTCTGAGAGAAGTAGGTCTAGAAATGGGATGTAACGATTGGCCGTCTGGGTTATCCTTGTGATAAATGGCATAAGAGCTTTTCCCTAGGCCCAAGCAAAATCAGATTCTAGAATGAGTTGTCTGCACAACTAGGAGCCTGGCAGTCTTCTCCCCCTGGGGCAGGGAATGAAAAGGAACCTATGTGCAGCTCAAGATAAGAATAGAAAGTTTGGCTTTAACTTGAACCCAGGATGTAGAAAAAGTTATAGCATCTACCAGGTGCAAGCATTGAGCCCCAAATTGTCACATTCCCTTTGTTTAGACATCTACAAGCCAATAATTAATATAAAGGGACATATAAGATACCTTTTTGGTGAAATCCACTGAGCAATTCATGAAAAAAAAAAAAACGTGAAATTACTCTCTAGGAACAGTTAATATTGTGTCTTATGAGATAACCACAGAAGAGGAAGAAGCAGCTAAAGATGAGCTATCAGCAAAATCAGTCAATCAATCAATGCTAAACATTTTACCATGATGAAGAGAACACAAGCACAACCTATGAGAAGATTAGCACCCAGAAAAAGTGAAACAGAAGAACAATTTTAACGTGATGTAAAAGCTATTTAGAAGTATTAGCGGGGCGCCTGGGTGGCAGTCTGTTGAGCCACCGACTTCAGCTCAGGTCATGATCCCGCAGTTTGTGAGTTCCAGCCCCTCGTCGGGCTCTGTGCTGACAGCTTGGAGCCTGGAGCCTGCTTCGGATTCTGTGTCTCCTTCTCTCTGCCCCTCCCCCCACTTGTGCTGTGTCTCTATCAAAAATAAATAAGTGTAAAAAAAAATAAAAATAAAAAACTATTAGCAACATATAGGGGCACCTGGGTGGCTCAGTCAGTTAAGCATCTGACTGGCTCAAGTCATGATCTCACAGTCCTTGAGTTTGAGCCCTGTATCTCGCTCTGTGCTGACAGCACGGAGCCTGCTTAGGATTCTCTGTCTCTGTCTCTCCCTTTCCCCTGCTTGTACTCTTCTCTCTTTCCTCAAAAATAAATAAATTGGCAACACATGAAGAAGAGAAATCATAATGAAAGAACAAGATCTATGAACAAAGGAATATGTAGATTTGAGAAAAAGAAAATCTAGAACTTAAAATCTCAGTCACTGAGTTAAATGGCTAAATACACCCAGAAGGAAATTGGTAAAAATTTAAGAAAGAAGTGAGGAAAATACCCAAGATATACAGAAATAAAGGTAATATAAAATATGGGAGAAAAAAAAGCAGTCAGTATTTTAAGACAACGTTCTATATAACAAATCCAAAAGAATGTAGAGATAAATTATTGGAATAAATAATAGGCCCTTAATGGTTTTCCAAATACAAAATAATCACAAAATCAATAGTTGTCCTTTACAGTGGCAAAACAAAACAAAACAACAACAACAAAAAAGAATTAGGCAACCTAACTTTAAAAGGTATAATTTGTTTTGAGGGGGAGTGGGTGGCTCAGTTGGTTAAGTGTCCAACCCATGATTTCAGTTCAGGTCATGATGTCACAGTTCATGAGTTCTGGCCTATATCAGACTCTGGGCTGGGAGTCTCTCTCTCCCTCTCTTTCTCCGCCCCTCCCTCACTCATGTTTGTGCAGTCATGCACATGCACCCACTCTGCTCTCTTTCAAAATAATAAAGAAACTTTAAAAAAGTATCCTTTGGTTTGATAGTATGAAAAAGTTCTTGTGATGGTTGCACAAAATGTGAATGCATTTAGTGCCACTAAACTGTACCTTAAAAATTATCTAAACGGTCAATTTTATATGCATATTCCACCACAGTAAAACAAAATCGTTTTTATATACTATGGCGACAATAGCTGAAAATGCCATATAATTAAATAAAAATGTGCAAGAGCTTTTCAAAGAAAGTTATAAATTTCTACTGAAATCAACAAATGAGAATCTTATTGTAGAATTAAACCGTGTTCATAAATGGAAGAATTCAATATCTTATGCAGATTTTCTCTACAATAATGTATAAGTTAAATGTAATTCTAACAACCTCAGAAGTATTTTACAATGACACATGGATATTTCTCATAAAATTCATATTGAAGAACAAGTTATTAAAAATAGCAAAGTCAATTTTGAAGTTGATGAAGTGGATGATTTATCTCATACAGTATCAAACTTTACATAATGTTATAGCTATGCAAGGTAAGCAGAGCTCCACGAATATCTTTCACAGAGATTGGGATATATAAAAGAAGAGGAAACTGTGTTTAGAGGCTCTCTGGCATACCCCAGCAACACCACAAAAATGGAATGTACTTAGAAAGTTATTGGTGAAGGTTATGCGTCTACTGGTTTGAAGACATGTGAAAACAGAAACTGGAGCCAACCTTACTGTCTTAAGAATTATCAAAATATGAAATGATCTGGAGTAGTTTCCATGATGGGCTGAGTAGAGAAGGAGATGGGGACCGTCCTGAATTGACATTCAAAGATGGGAGTCCCCTGGCACATGAATGCCTTGGATGATAGCTGAACTGAGTCACCCAGAGGTATTCCTCCCAAGTAGGCATAATGTCAAGATTAGGAGACCCGACTATTTTGAAGGTATAGGTTTGCTTTCTGGCAAAGGAACTGAAATAGGAAGCAGGTGGCAAGACATTAGCCAAAATGTGCATTATCCATGTCATGAAACTTAGTATTGTTTCTCCCAAGAACCCACCAAAGAACATAGCTTGCATTCCTTTATCCCCTAATAAGATGTGGAGTGAGCTACACCTTGAGCATTTATGACCAATGAAGAAAGAACTGGAAGAGCAGGACCACTGAATGTGAGCAAACAACCACATGAATAAAAAAACAACCACACATATAACCTGTCCCTTTTCTCTCTTGACTCCTTCACCTCTTTCAATTTCTAGAAAAATAATGTGTGTGCCTGAGATGTCACCCAGAATGGGAAGACATGAATGATCTTGCCAGATGTCTGCAGTTGGAGAAAAACCAAAGCATTTATAAACCCCCTCTGAATCCAACATATCTATTAGATATATTTTTATATCAAGAAAAATAATATATAGAAAACTCAGAGTACTGAACCTTATAATCTTTTGGAAACTGGTAATTTAATATTTCTGAACTCACTCTGAATGGTTTGAAAAAATACACTGATATCATTTTTCTAGGTAATAAACAAAAATAAAATTATTTTTACACCATAGTTACAATTATTTGGTATTACTTTGGTTTGACCTTATATACAGGAAGGATCATCAAAACAATTTAGCAGATAGGCTAAAGTTAAAAAGCAAAACAGTGACTAGAGGTCAGGGTAAGAGTTTATACTTAGATGATATTTCTCGTATTTTTTTCTTGACATGGAAGAAAAAAAATGAGGCATGACTATTTGCTGGAAGTACCTCCCTAAATACATCATTAGAGTAGAAATGCTGATATTTATAAAACGTAGTATTACCTCGTGTATATGTACATATATTATTACATATATATTTATACTATAGTATTATAAAAATACATGGTGTTATACTGGGTCAAGGCTCATTGTTACATATTCTTCATTACGAAGAAAGTTTTACTGTGGACTTCTGTGTACATGATACTGTCTACTAATAGAGTTACACTTAGGCCTAAATGATCGCAAGAAGTTGAAAGTAGGGCCAAATCCATCTGGGTTACTTGACATCCGCTCTCATTAATGCTCTCAACCTGTTTCCTTTCTTTGTCACTGGAAACTTGAGATTTTGATTGATTTTCTAATAAAATATACATGTATCAGAAAGAACAATGTGGTAAATTTAACATGTAATTACTTAATCAAGACTGTCTATGTGTTTATAGTGGAGAGGGACTAACTCCCCTTAGTTGGCCACATTCCCTGAAATATAATCCTTTGTTGTTTTTCACAGACTAATGGTGTTGACTGCAAGTTCTATGCCCATGGGCAAGATTTCCTAACATGCAGCTCTTTCCGTAGGGCAAACAGGGAGCTAATTTCCCAGCGGGAATCCCAAATGTTAAGATCTCCAGGAATGTTCTGTCTGGAGAAGATTCTCCTGGCACCTGTATTTTTGTGGATAAGGTACAACATGAGGGCTAGGAAAACTTTCAGGCTATTTAGACTCTCAGTGCTTATATTCCTGAACCTCAACAGTACTTTTCATTTTACCTGCTAATCCTGACAATCTGTAGTTTCTCAGATTTTATTTCTTGAGAGAAAAAAATCCAGACTCCGTAGTGGTATAGGCAGAAGGGACACTATCTAACTGATTCTAAGAGGTTTCAAAGGGACACACGAGTGCAACTGCTCCTTCTGAGATGTCTGGGGACCTCAAAGTGTGCATTTTTCAGGTGTTGGTATCATTCTTATGTTCCTGTGTATTTTTTTTAGAAAGTTGGGTGAGGGTTTTGTATTGTGTTTTCTTCTTGCCTTATTAACAGATTATATAATTCCAAGAGTATGAATGGTATACCCAGATGTAAAGACCAATGGCAAGAAGAAAAGAGTTGAAGGAAATTAGTTCTTCTCCAATTCTCACAGTATGTCTTTACTGTGCTATCATTTAACACTTAAGATTCTTTGCTTTGTCATAAAATCAGTATCAGTTCATATCAGTTGTAACTGTTTGAAAGTTTTAAAACTCAGGTGAGATCTTAAAGAACACATAGTTCAATGCTTCCATTTTTTAGAAAGAACAATTAAATTCAGACTCTGAAAGACTATGTGCACGTGAGTGTATTTTCATGGATCATCTACTCAGTGTATTGTGGAGTTGTACAGTACAACACATTGTAGAGCTCAAATTAGTTTATGTTCTCATGAGATGATTGTATTAATTATTTTCAGCAAGGCCTACTTGCTTTCTGTTAGTTTTCTTGCTTATTAGACACAAATTACATTTAAATCTCTTACCATTCAGGGATGCCTGGGTGGCTCAGTCGGTTAAGCGCTGACTTTGGTTCAGGTCATGATCTTATGGTTCGTGGGTTCGAGCCCCACATCCAGCACTGTGCTAACAGCTCAGAGCCTGGAGCCTGCTTCAGATTCTGTCTCTCTCTCTCTCTCTCTGCCCCTCCCCTACTGTCTCTCTTTCTCTCTCTCTCTGTCAAAAATAAATAAAAACACGGGGCGCCTGGGTGGCGCAGTCGGTTAAGCGTCCGACTTCAACCAGGTCACGATCTCGCGGTCCCGGAGTTCGAGCCCCGCGTCAGGCTCTGGGCTGATGGCTCAGAGCCTGGAGCCTGTTTCCGATTCTGTGTCTCCCTCTCTCTGCCCCTCCCCCGTTCATGCTCTGTCTCTCTCTGTCCCAAAAATAAAAATAAACGTTGAAAAAAAATTAAAAAAAAATAATAAAAAATAAAAACATTAAATAAACAAATAAATAATTTAAATCTCTTACTAATGAGAATATCCTAATCCTTTTTCACCTGTAAATATTCAGATTAAGCTAAATATATTTATTTAGAAAAGATGAATGGCTGTCATCAATATAATCATAATTTGGAAGCATAGTTTGGAATGCAAATGAAATGCATTTTAATGAAAAAGTAGTTATAATTCTGAATTAAAGAAAGTGATATTCTGTTCCAACTTGTGCCAGTAAGTAAATAGCTTTGTGGTTTACAATAAATGACTTAATCTCCCTTGTCTTCATTTTCCTCATTGGCAAAACGTCTAAGCTAAAAACAATCTGGTTTTATCATTTAAACAAAAATTTTTTTGCATGTAAGAGTCTTATAATAAGGAAATTTTCATGTAATTTACCATTTCATTTTTCCCCTACTGTTTAAATAATGTTGTTTCATACCATTTAGAAACAAAGCTGGTTTTGCCCAGGTGATACATACTCAGTTTGAATTCACTGTGATATTCTGTTTTGTCTCTTTTTTTTTTTTTTTAATTTTTTTTTTCAACGTTTATTTATTTTTGGGACAGAGAGAGACAGAGCATGAACGGGGGAGGGGCAGAGAGAGAGGGAGACACAGAATCGGAAACAGGCTCCAGGCTCTGAGCCATCAGCCCAGAGCCTGACGCGGGGCTCGAATTCACGGACCGCGAGATCGTGACCTGGCTGAAGTCGGACGCTTAACCGACTGCGCCACCCAGGCGCCCCTGTTTTGTCTCTTTAAGAGAAATTTTATTCAGTTCTCGGGATTTTTATATTGTTTTAGATAATTTCTATGAACAACACAAACATCTAGTTTTGAGTTCATTCTAAAACAACACCTGAAAAGATGCACTGTAATATACAATTAAAACTTTCAAACGAATGGCTCGGATACTACCCATAAGAAAAGAGTAATGCAGCAATACGCAAATTTTTATTATTTTTAAATTTTATTTATTTATTAAAAAAATTTTAATGTTTATTTATTTTTGAGCCCCAACGAGGGGCTTGAACTCAGGAACGGTGAGATCTGACCTGAGCCGAAGTTGGACACTTACCCAACTGAGCCACCCAAGTACCCCAGTTTATTTATTTAAAGAGACAGAGAGACAGAAAGAGAGAGAGAAAGCACGAGTGGGGAGGGGTGGAGAGAGAGAAAGAATCTCAAGCAGGCTCTGTGCTGTCAGCATGGAGCCCAATGTGGGGCTCAAACCCACAAACCATGAGATCATGACCTGAGTCAAAATCAAGAGTCAGATGCTTAACTGACTAAGCCACCCAGGCATCCCAGAAACTAGACAATTTTTAAAAGTGATTTAATAAGTACACAGTGATCTCAGAGTTATGTACCAAGCGTTGGGGTAAGCACTTGGTGATGTCCAACACAAACTCCAGTCCTTAGGAAGTTTGCAATCTTGTTGGGGATGCAAAGGTCATTTTGATGCAATATAAATGCTAAGATTAAAAGGTAGACTGTCTTGTTGGAGCACATGACAAAGGTACCACCTTCATTATTGAGGAACAGGAAAAATTGAAGAAGTGAGGGGTAGGAAAAAAGGCAGTAGCATGGGAGTGGCCTAATAATTGTGTTCCAGGTAGAACGGCAGACTGTAAGAAGGCCTGGTGGAGATAAAACCCAATAGCGTATTTGAGGACTTTAAAGAAGTCCACTGTGGCTCCTGCATAGAGTATAAAAGTTAAGAGAAGAGAAGAAATAAATATAAAGCAATGGCTCTTAATATATGGTCCTTGGACCAGCAGCATGGCATGAGTATCACTTTTGTGTCTTACATGTGATAGATTATCGATGAATATTTATTAATTCTTCTGAATTCAAAAATGGCTCTAAATTATTTTTTAATTATCTTAGTCTATCTATCACTTACTTTGGACACTTGTAGAAGTTTTTTTTTCTCCCCTGGTAAAATGCATAGTTTTGTTATTATTATCATCATCATCACTATCATCACATCACCACCATCATCACCACAATCATCGTCATCATCACCACCATTACTACCACCATCACTGTCATCATCATCACCATCACTGTCATCATCATCACCATCACCACCATAAGCATCATCATCACCATTATCACCATGAGCATCATCATCACTATCATCATCATCATCACCATCAGTATCACCATCACCATCATCACCACCACCATGATCATCATCATCATCATCATCATCACCATCATATCATCATCAACACCATCATCATCATCATCATCATCACCATCATTATCATCATAATTATCATCATCACCATCATCACCATCATTATTTTAAACTAGGGTATACACATCTGCAGAAAAATGTTTGAGTAAATACAAAGAAATAAAAAATCACTTTTGAATAAGAATGCAGACTAGTAAAAGTCTACGATCTTAAAGTGTGTATTTTCTTAAAGTAGCTGCAAGAATGGGGTCTGTATTAAGAAATGTTTGAATAGGATAATCTAGTTTCTAAGAAGAAAAAAGATCAGAATCAACGCAAATGAGCACATGCTTAATAATAAACAAAAATAACAAACTCCAATGATTTCCAAGCTATTTTTAAAAAAATCATATGGATCTGTATAGTGCCTAATCATGATACCATGAATTAGTTGATCAAATACCTGTGTTTGTGGCAATGTACATATGTGAGTGGAGGAGGAGGAAAAAGAGAGGGAAGACAGGACAGTGGAAGGGTTAAAAGAAATCAACATAAAAAAACCTTGGACCACCTACTTCAGGAAACCAGCACTTCCTTTTCAGTGACACTAGTCAGCACCAGCTATGTCTTCATATCTGTAATTGATTTATATGCCAAGGAACATACAAGAAAGAATTATCAGTTGGTCCGGAGAAACATTTTCTACCATGGGATTTGAACATTTCACACTGTTTTATGGTAAAACACTTAGCAGAAACTTACAGCATATAAAGTAATCCCTAATAATTTATTTTAAAGATAAATTTACTTTAAAAAATATTTTTAACGTTTATTTATTTTTGAGAGAGACAGACAGAGTGTGAGCCAAGAAGGTCAGAGACAGGAGACACAGAATCTGAAGCAGGCTCCAGTCTCTGAGCCATCAGCACAGAGCCCAATGCAGGGCTGGAGCCCATGAACTATGAGATCATGACCTGAGCTGAAGTCGGACGCTTAACCGACTGAGCCACCCAGGTGCCCCAAGATAAATTTAAACAAACAGAAATTAGACTACATTTTATTTATATTTCCCCACAAAAATAAATAGAAAAGAGCTAAAGAGTGTGATTATTACTTGGGTAGAGAAAGGAGATAGGGCTGAATCAGATTCTTATCAAATTCTCTGACAAAACTAAAAACAATAAGATATTAATAGCCTTCTTGATTATGGTCATCATTAATGTGTAAGCTGATTGGAGAATTCAAAAAGGACATGGTTTTTACAAGATCAGACCATCTAAGAATTCGGATCATTTGGTCCAAATACACAACTTGCAGAGAAGTGATGCAGCGGGTTCATTCAGTATTATTCCCATGAGATTTAAAAGCTGCTAAGAGTTCCTCAAGGTAATTAAGTTAAACAGTTTTGTTTAGCTAAGGAAATAAGCTTAGGATAGCTTCTTGAAAAAATTAACTGTAGTTGTCTTTCCGGTTTTACTGTTGTCCCATTTACTCTTCCCGTCATGCCTTCTGGATCTTGCTATCCTACCAAGTCCATTTTCCAGGTTGCTAGTAAACAACGAAAGCGCCAAGTCAATGACTTGGCCACCTTTCAGTATGTGACATTACTAATGAATTTTCTTGTAAAACTTCTCCATGTTTCATGTTTCTTCAACTTCCTTGCTACTCCTTCTCAACACTCCTCCATAGACTCTTTTTTTATTTCATCCCCCAGCTCTTATCTTTTCTCAGGATGTATACTTTTCACTAGTAATCTTCTACTGTTCTTTACTTGCAACTGCATATACTAATGGACAACTTCTTTTTTTAAGTTTATTTATTTTGAGAGAGAGAAGAGAAAAGGACAAGTAGGGGAGGAGGGGAGAGAGAGAGAGAGAGAGAGAGAGAGAGAGAGAGAGAGAGAATCCCAAGCATGCTCCATGCCACCAGCACAGAATTGGATGCAGGTCTCCATCTCATGAACCATGAGATCATAATCTGAGCCACAATGGAGAGCAACCAGGCACCCTGACTGACAACTTCTAATTCCACATTTTCATACACAACTTTATCCCTGACATATATAACCTTGCATAATTAACTGACCACTGGGTATCTTCATTTTTTTTAAGTGTATAACTACTGTATTCTGACAAGTTCAATTTTTATGTCACCAATGTAACTCCTTTCTTTGATGACTACCCCATTGTTCATTCAAGTCAGAGGCTTATAGTTTATCCTTTTCATTACCTACTCTCATTCCCAATATCCACTGAGTTCATAAAGCTGACCAGTTATTTCTCCTTAAATCTATGAATTCTTCTCTTCCCTGCTCCCACTACCAACCCAACAGGAGTAGCACCTATATATACTTTGCAATTCCTACCGAAGCTTGTTTTCAGTCATCCTTGATAAATCATACAAGTTCACTGATGTCTCTTCCACATCTCAATAAAATGATTTTTCCAAAATGTAATTGTAATGGCAGGCCCCCCAAAAAGTGTTTAAAATCTGCATTGCCTCCCCAAAACCTTAAAGATAAAATAAGTCCTTTAGCATGGTGCATAAGAGTCTTCACGATATAGTTTCTGTCTTAACATAAACAAAGGCCATTAAAATTCCCATGGTTCACTTCACTACTGTCTAGTCATGTTAAAGTTTCTTTCCTAAATAGGTTACCCTATGTCTTTTGCTCTTTGCACCTTTCACTGGGGAACATTTTTTTTCATCTGATAACACCTATTAATTCTTTTTATATTTCAGATTCACATTCACCTCTGGGAAATTTTTTGATACCCAAAATCTGGAATAAGATTCCCTTACCATGAAATCCTGTAGGATTTGGTCTCTTTTGTCTTCTCCACTAGATTTGCACACTTTAAAAGCTATGATTTTGTAAGCTGTACTAGAAACTCATTAAATATTTATAGAAAAAATCAGTGAAGTTTAGAGTTTCAGGCTCCATAAGGAAAAAAAAAATAGCATTAGGGCTAAATTATACTTTCTTAACCCTTATCTGAATCTGGCAACCATCCTATGAGTTAGACAGGGAACATATTTTTATTTGATTTTTTAAGTGAAGGAACAAAACCTCAGAGAGATTAAGCAATCTTCCTGAGGACACACAATTTGTATGATATGTGTTCTTATTATCCTTAAGCTAAATGGAAATGGGCAGGAGGAATACAGTGGGGATATAGGTACATAATGTTAACTGAAGTTTTATTTAGTTCAAGAAAATTAACTGAAAGCTTATGTTTAAAGCTATGTATTTTGGCAATATCTTCTTAATTTTGAAATAAATTAGATTTACAAAGGAGGTATGAAGTATTACAGAATTCACATATTCCCTTCCCTGAGCTGCCCCTAATGTTAGCAATTTATATAGTAAGCAACAATTTTTATCCAAAACACTATTAACTAAACTAAAAAATATTACTCAAATGTCACCATTTTCCTCTCATAATGTACTTTTTTCTTCTGTTCCAAAACCCAATCTAGTCTCCTACATTACATTCCAATCTGAGTCAGCTCCTAGTGACTTAGGCAATTTTCAACAATTTTGATGAGTAGTGATCAGCTATTTTGTGGAATATCTGTTAATTTGAATTTGTCTGATATTGGCTATATCTTTTCTCGAAATACAAAACAGGTTCTCCTCCATTGTCAGAGGGACACAATGATCTTAAAAAACGTTGACCATGATAAGCATCTATTTTTCAAAACTCCCTGGTTTTTACACATTATGATAATATTCAATATCCAAAAAACAAAAGTGCACTGAGTTTTTATATTCATCTGAAACCTGGGAGAAAATCTATTTAGGTTTTATGAGAGGTTGTTTCCTATGTATTTTGCTTCTTATATATTCTGAAACTGCTATAGGCAGTTTTTCCTTTATTATTGTTTACATAGCATGCAAATATGTTGAATATATTGTGTAGTCTTTTTGTAACTTATAAACAAAGCAAAATAGAACTTTAAAAATATATTTCCAATGTCCCCATTATATCTTTTATATCTGTGATATTCTATATGATAGCCACGAGACACACATGGCTATTTAAATTTAAACTAATTAAAATTAAAAATTTAGTTCATCATTTAAACTAGCCACATTTTGGGGAACCTAGGTGGCTCAGTCGGTTAAATGTCCAACTCTTAATTTCAGCCCAGGCTACAATCTTGGGGTTCATAGTTTCAAGCCCTTCGTCACGCTCTGACATATCAGCACAGAGCCTGCTTGGGATTCTCTCTCTCTCCCTCTATTTCTCTGTCACTCCCCTACTCTCAAAAATAAACAAACTTTAAATAAACTTAAAAAAAATAAACTAACCACATTTCAAGGGCTCAAGAGTAATATGAGGCTAGACACTGTATAGTGGACAGTAGAGATTATAGAACACATTAGTCATCACAGAATATTCTATTGGGCAACAAACAAAATCCCTGGACTACGATTGTAAGAGACAGTCTTCCCATTCATATGGACATATTTTCTGGATTGCTACTACAGACTGAATGTTTGTATCCTCTGAAAATTCACATGTTGAAACCTAATTCCCAATGTGATGATATCTAAAGGTGGGGGCCTTTGGAAGGTGATTACAGCATGATGCTGGCCAGTGCCCTTTTTATAAAAGGGACTCTAGAGAGTTCTGCCACTCCTTCTGCCACGTGAGGACACAGAGAGAAGATAGTGTTTATGAGCGAGGACGTGGGCTCTTACCAGACACTAAATCACCAGTGTCTCTCTCTTGGACTTCCCAGCCTCCAGGACTGAGAAATTTCTATTGTTTATAAACTCCCTATGGTATTTTTGTAGCCACCTTAACAGAAGAAGCCGATTGTCTATGTAAATTAAGAAACAGTGTTCATTTTGTTAATAACCTACATAGATCTCGCAACTATAAATTATTCCGATTTTTTTGTCATTTATAATTTAGTCAGCAATCCTGGTTTACCTTAGGCAATAGTAGAAAAAATATAAATATATTTGGCACTATAGAAAATAGGTTGTTATTTTATTTCTTTACACACATTATCTTATCGAGTCCTCACAACTGCATGAAGTAGGTACTAAGAAATTCCCACTTCCAGAAAAGGGAACTGAAGAAGAGGGTTGTCACATCGCCAGGAAACGATATGCCCAAGATTTGCCCCTGCTCTTGATCACTTTCCGATGCTCAACGAGCCAGTGTGCCATGTTTTTTCTTTTTTTTTCTTCTATGTTGGATTACTATTTCAAATTCCTATATATATTATGGAAAAATTCCTAAAACAAACATCAGAAATAATATATTTGGTGTTCTATTTGGGGAGTGGAGTAATCAACAGAAATCAAAGTCATCGGTTACCAGTTATCACCCTAGACGTTCCAAAGAATATTTTTTAAGGTTTAATACCATAGTGTAAGTGTTCACTTAGGTTTTTGTTTCTGTTTTGTTTCGTTTGAGTGTTCACATTAGTTTTAACAGACTCTGAGAAGGTTCCGAGAAATTAAGTTTTGAACAGGTAGTCAGGTTATTTAGGTAAGTACTAAAGGCTGCTTTAAAATAGTCTTCAAAGGAGGTAGAAACTAAATGTTACTGTTCTTTCTGACCAAAAGGGCACTAGAGAATGAAGCTTTCCTTCTAAAGCTCATCGAAGAAGGCTGTGATTTCTTGCATGTTTTCTTCTATTGTTATTACCTTTCTAAATGAAACACGATCTTATCCCTATCTGTGGACTTGATCTTATTAGCATTCCCCAATGTTAAGGTGACATCCAGCTCATCTATTTAAAGAATATCCAATCAGACCTTGGAGGAAAAATGTTGCTAATATATCTGCCATGTCAGTTTAATGGAAGCCATAGTGGAGATCTGTGAATTGGAAAATGATAACTAATGTTAGTGATAATTCACTTAACTGTGCCTGGCATGATTTCAGATTATAAATTAATAAAATATTTTAAAATCCCCACCCTCAAATCATTTTCATTTCATTAAAGCTGTAGACCTCTCAAATGCTCAAATTATTTCACTCCCATTTCTACAGAGTGTTCTTACATTAGATATTTGAGCTAACCATAAGAGTTCATATTCAGAAATGTTAATTTCATCAATTCTGGTGGGTATTTCAAAATTCGTGATGGTCCATCTCTGGGTGAGTAGAGTAACACTTTCCCAATTTCTTCTGTTCTGCACGTTTACTTGCACTTTGCTTACTTTGTTAATTTCCTCTTCTAAGCTCTCCTAGCATTTATTTTCTTCCTCCAATTAACTTCCTGATAAACTAAGTCTCTAATAGTTTCTACCTTACAGCCACTCCATTTAGGTTGCTGCTATGTCTTCTGCTTTTTGCCAACTACTGATGGAGCTCATCTCCTATCCCTCCCCCGCCCCTCCAAAGTAATACGGGAGACACAAAGTGCTTGCTCAGCCTGTTAAACCAGGACATCAATTTTTTAGCACTCAATAATGAAACGGGCTGACTCTGCAAGGAAACTATAAGGAATTGCCCTGCTAACCCTTGCCCAGCTCATCTACATTTATTGATGATAACACATTATTTCATACCATTTTCTTGGATAAGAGTATAGTAAGGTTAGCGCTCCAATTTTAGGCAACAGAATTAAATGCTATATAAGCTATATAAAATCAGTTATTTTATATGGCATCATTAATGACCACCCCCTCATACCATAAACATAAATAATATTTAATCATTAGTGTTCAGATTAGTGCAAGCTAATTTGCAATATAAATTTCCATAAGTGCAAATTTTCTATTACCTTGATGCTTAATTTTAGAAAGTAGAAATTTTGGAAAAAAAAATATAATTTGCTGTTTCACACCCTAAAAAGGTATAATCTAGAAACTAGATTATAAAATATCTTCCATTAGGTAGTCATAACTTTTGAAACTGCAAATTTTTCATAAATTATTCCTTAATTTAAATGATTAGGGATCCACACAATTTCCAAACTAGGCTGAAAATTATGCCATGAAATTGTGGCAAAAACATCGCATAGACCAATGTTGCATTCAGATCAATATTCTTTCTCAAAAGACACCATAAGTTAAATGAGGCACTTGGCCTCCACTGCATGGTCCATATATTTCATCATTATTCTGGGGTATTCGCTTCTCCAGAAATCTTTACTTATGATATTCATTTTATTCAGTTGTGAATTAAAAGATTGACATTCTTTCCCTCTCTATTTTCAGTGAATGATAAGGACTTTGGTTCAAGTTTTCAACTTGAGAATTTTTTCTTTTCTTTTTTTTTTTTTTTTTCAATGTTTATTTATTTTTGGGACAGAGAGAGACAGAGCCTGAACGGGGGAGGGGCAGAGAGACAGGGAGACACAGAATCGGAAACAGGCTCTAGGCTCTGAGCCATCAGCCCAGAGCCCGACGCGTGGCTCGAACTCACGGACCGCGAGATCGTGACCTGGCTGAAGTCGGACGCTCAACCGACTGCGCCACCCAGGCGCCCCAGAGAATTTTTTATTTTCAAACTGTATGCTTTTCTTATGCCTTTATCTTAGCCACACCTGTAGTCATTTAGCGCAGGAAAAAAAAATAAGCATGTGTCTCATCTGGAATGTATTAAAACTATCATTCCTGGCTTTTATCAAGGATCGTATCATAAATAACAATCTTCTTGCCTTGATTTTCACACACTGTGCTACCTTTCAGTGAGACCTGAAGTACATTCCTTGGCAGAAAGGAAAATAAATAAATAAAAAAATAAATAAACAAACAAATTTCTGGCTTTAATACTATGACTACCACATGACAGAAACATATGTTGATTGATATACTTTCTGTCAGTTATATGCCTATAAATTTATATTTATTGTTTTTGACATATAAAAATTAACGCAACTTTAGAAATTATGCAAGTGAAGTGAGATTAAATTCCCTATCAAAATTATATACTTAATAAATATCAGACCTCAAAATCAAACCCAGGTGTGCTGAGTCCAAAATTCAGGAATATTCAGCATTATTCCATATTTCCAACAGAAACTAGGCCAATATAAGTCATCTCAAATGGTTAGATATTGTCTTTAACATAGTTAGGGTTGTAGATATAATTCCTGTAAAGATTTCTATAATACTTTTTTTTAATTTGTGTGTGTGAGAGAGAGAGAGAGAGAGGGAGACAGCATACATGTTGGGGGAGAGGGACAAAAGGAGAGAGAGACAGAACCTTAAGCAGGCACCACGCTCTGTGTGGACCCCAATGTGCGGCTTGATCCCATGACCCTGGGTCATGACCTGAGCCAAAATAAAGAGTCCAATGCTCAACCAACTGAACCACCTAGGTGTCCCTAATTCCTATAAGGAATTCTAGTAGACAGTATACAACACACTTTTTGACAATAGTACTCAATTTAATTGGACACCTATCATATGAAATAAATTATTCACTACTACCTGGATATGTACTAAGGATATTAAATCACATGGTAGTTGTATTAGAAGAATAGTACATTTAAGAATTTTTAAAATTTCAGTCTGACATTGTTTTCCAACAATGGTACCTTCCTTTAATTCTTTAAAGTATGTGTGCACTAGGAAACTAGAGGAATATTCAGAAAAAAAAATATTTAGGGGAAAGAAGTATTTGGAATACATGATAATACATGATAATTCTTATATTTTAATATCCAAATATACGTTAAGCTTAAGACAGTGAAAAAAATTAAATTTACTAGTGCCAAGAGATTGCAACTGTAATGCATATATAATAATTATTCCACTCAAAACAGTTAAAGAATAAATAATTGTGTTTTTGTCACTCTTTTTCCTTACAAATGTGTCATTTTTAAACTTTCTAATTTATTATGATTTCATGTCATACATAAGTTTATAAAATATTTCATTATGGAAATACAAATTCAAACTATAATGAATTGTCACTACACACAAATTAGAATATCTAAAATTTTAAAAGGCTACCCATACCAAATACTGGCAAATATCTGGTAAAACTTGATGTCTCATACATAATTGGAATATAAGAAGGCACAATATTGGAAAATAGTTTGGAAATGTATATTCCCATGTGATCTAGCCATTAAAAACTATGCCTTTACAAAGACTTTCATGCAAATGTTCATAGAAGCATTATTACTGATAGCCAAAAACTGGAAACAGTCCAGATATTTATAAACAAGTGAGAGGCAAAAAATTGTAGCACATTCTTACAATAAAATACTATTCAGCAAAAAAAACAAAGAGAAGGAACTACATATACAGACTACAATATGGATGAATTTCAAAACAGTTTTGCTGAGTAAAAGAAGTAGACAAAAAAACGTGTATACTGTACGATTTAATTAAACTGCAATTCTAGAAAATGCTAATTAATCTGTAGGGATGGGGGCATCGGGTGGGCTGCCAGTAAAGCATACAATTCTTGATCTTAGGGTTGTGAGTTCAAGCCCCACATTGGGTGTAGATCCTATTAAAAAAAAATCTATCGTGACAGAAAGCAGCCCAACAGTAATGGGGAATAGTGATGGGTGTGGGGAGAGGCAATTGGGAAGGGTTACAAAAGGCAAGAGGAAACTTTTGGGGGTAACTGGTATGCTAATTATCTTAATTGTGGCAATGATTTCACAGATATGCCAAAACTTTTCAGATTGTACAATTTAAATATGTACAGTTTATTTAGGCAATTATATTTTATTAAAGCCATTAAGAAAAAAATAAAGAAAACATTTTAATCAAAACAAAAGTTTAAAAGGGGCGCCTGGGTGGCACAGTCGGTTAGGCATCCAACTTCAGCCAGGTCACGATCTCGCGGTCCGTGAGTTCGAGCCCCGCGTCAGGCTCTGGGCTGATGGCTCAGAGCCTGGAGCCTGTTTCCGATTCTGTGTCTCCCTCTCTCTCTGCCCCTCCCCCGTTCATGCTCTGTCTCTCTCTGTCCCAAAAATAAATAAACGTTGAAAAAAAAAATTTAAAAATCTATCATTATTAATAAATTAAAATAACGATTCAGGATAAAATTAACTTTATATTCTATAATAGTCATAAACAATTTGAAATTAAATTTAAAATTAACTAAATAACTAAAAATATCCCATCAAGTGTACATGAATAAATTTAACAAAAGATATGCAAGATCTACACACTACTAAAAATTGTTGAGAGGAATCAGAGGGGACAAATTAATAGAAACATATACAATGTTCATGGAACTGATTTACAGATTCAATGCAATCTCAAAATCCCACAGCCTTTTAAAAAATATATTGGCACATTACTTCTCAAATTAATATTGAAATGCAAATGATCTAGAATAACAAAAAGGAGGAAGAGGAGAAGGAGAAGGATGAGGAGGAGAAAAGGAGGAGGAGGAGGAGGAGAAGGAAAGGAAGGAGAAAGGAGAAGATAAACAAATTAGTTGGAAGACTCTCAATATTATCTGCTTTCAAAACTTACTACAGAGCTATAGTCATCAAGATAGTAGAGCATTGGTTAAAGGACAGCCAAATGTATCATTGGAACAGAATAAATAGTCCAGAAATAGAACCAAACCTATATAGCTCATTTAATTATTTTAAGTTCATTTATTTTGAGAGAGAAACTGCACTTGCCCACATATATGTGAAAGGGGAGGGGCAGAGAGAGAGGGAGAGAGAGAGAATCTTAATCAGGTTCCATGCTGTCTATGCAGACCCCCAACGCAGGGCTCAAACTTATGAACCGTGAAATCACGACTTGAGCCAAACTCAAGAGTCGGACATTTAACTGATCGAGCTACTCAGGTGCCCCTCAATTACATTTTAAAAAAGGAAAATCTTTTTAATAAAGAACTTTTGTAATATTGGGTATCTGTATGAAAACAAGAACCTCTATCACTATCATGCTTCATATACAAAAATTAATTCAAGGTACATCATAAGCATAAATATGAATGCTAGAACGGCATAGTTTAAACATTTTTTTTAACGTTTATTTATTTTTGAGACAGAGAGAGACAGAGCATGAACAGGGGAGGGGCAGAGAGAGAGGGAGACACAGAATCTGAAACAGGCTCCAGGCTCTGAGCTGTCAGCACAGAGCCCCACGCGGGGCTTGAACCCACAGACTGTGAGATCATGACCTGAGCTGAAGTCGGACACTTAACCGACCAAGCCACCTAGGCGCCCCTAGAATGGCATAGTTTTTAAAGGAAAGCATAAGATGATAGTTTTGCAAACTGGGTATAAGCAAAGTTTTGTTTTTTTTTTTAATATAAGACATAAAGATCATGAATTACAAAAGAAAAGAAAGATCACTGAACTTCATCAGAATTAAGATCTTCTGCTTCTACTTTTTTGTAGGCCAAAGTCAGGCAAAAGACCAATATCTATAAAATGTAAAGTAACACTAAAATATTAAAAGAAAAAGAAGCTACTTAAAAATGGGTAAAGAACATGAAAAGATTATTATTTTTTTTTTTTAATTTTTTTTTCAACATTTATTTATTTTTGGGACAGAGAGAGACAGAGCATGAACGGGGAAGGGGCAGAGAGAGAGGGAGACACAGAATCGGAAACAGGCTCCAGGCTCTGAGCCATCAGCCCAGAGCCCGACGCGGGGCTCGAACTCACGGACCGCGAGATCGTGACCTGGCTGAAGTCGGACGCTTAACCGACTGCGCCACCCAGGCGCCCCGAAAAGATTATTAAAAAGGAAGGTAAGTGAGGGGCACCTGGGTGGCTCAGTCGGTTGAGCTTCCGACTTCGGCTCAGATCATGATCTCAGTCTGTAAGTTTGAGCTCCACGTCAGGCTCTGTGTTGACAGCTCAGAGCCAGAAGCCTGCTTTGGATTCTGTGTCTCCCACTCTCTCTGCCCCTCCCCCCCCCCACTTGCACTCTGTCTCTCTCTCTCAAAAATAAGTAAACATTAAAAACTATTTTAAAAAAGGAAAGTAAGTGAATACCTAATAACCACAAAGAAATATTCTTATCATTAGTTATCATGAAAATGTAAATTAAAACAATATGTAAATACATTCTATACCCAGTAAAGGAACTTAAATTAAAAGGACTGAAAATACAAAATGTTGATGAGGATGGGGAGCAAGCGGAATGTTCACACATTGCTGGTAGAAATGCAAATTGTATAACCGCTTTGAAACTCTTTTTGGTAGCCTTTTTTTACATTTTAAATACACACTTATCTTATGATCTAGTATTTCTACTACTGGGTATTTACCCAACAGAAAAACCTTCTGCAAGAAAATTTCTAGGAGTCTTATTTGTAGACATCAAATGCTGGAAATAAGCCAAATGTCCTTCAACAAGACAATGTTTTAAAATAATTGCAAGGGTGCCTGGGTGACTCAGTCAGTTAAGCGATAAACTCTTTTTTGGCTCAGGTCAAGATTCCAGGGTTGTGGGATCGAGCCCCATGTTGGGATCTCTGCTAAGCGTGGAGCGTGCTTAAAACTCTCTCTCTCTCACTCTCTCTGTCTCTCCCTCTCTAAAATAAAAATTTAAAAATATTAAAAGAATGAAATAATTGCAATATGTTCAGTAAATTAACTACTCTTCAGTAATACAAAGAAAAAAATCCACGATGTGGGAAAACATTAATGAGTCATAAGAGTATCAAATTGAGTAAAAAAAAAAAAACTTAAATGTAAGAATTCACTATGGTCCTCACTTTCTTACACCATACACAAAAAATAAACTCAAAATGGGTGAAAGACCTAAATGTAAGACAGGAAGCCATCAACATCCTTGAGGAGAAAGCAGGCATAAACCTCTTTGATCTTGGCTGCAGCAACTTCTTACTCAACGCGTCTCCAGAGGCAAGGGAAACAAAAGCAAAAACCAACTATTGGGACCTCATCAAAATAAACAGTTTCTGCTCAGCAAAGGAAACAATCAGCAAAACTTAAAGGCAACCGATGGAATGGGAGAACATATTTGCAAATGACATATCAGTTAAAGGGTTAGTATCCAAAATCTATGAAGAACTTACCAAACTCAACACCCAAAAAAACAAATAATCCAGTGAAGAAATAGGCGAAAGACATGAATAGATACTTCTCCAAAGAAGACATCCGGATGGCCAATTGACACATGAAAAAATGCTCAACATCACTCATCATCAGGGAAATACAAACCAAAACCACACTGAGATACCACCTCACACCGGTCAGAATGGCTCACATTAACAACTCAGGCAACAACAGATGTTGGCAAGGATGCGGAAAAAAGAGGATCTCTTTTGCATTGTTGGTGGGAATCAAAGTTGGTGCGTCCACTCTGGAAAACAGTATGGAGGTTCCTCAAAAAGCTAAACATAGAACTCCCCTACAACCCAGTAATTGCACTACTAGGTATTTAACCAAGGAATACAGGTATGCTGTTTTGAAGGTGCACATGCACCCCAATGTTTATAGCAGCACTATCAACAATAGCCAAAATATGGAAAGAGCCCAAATGTCCATTGATGGATGAATGGGTATTGATGTGGTATATATACACAATGGAGCAGTACTCGGCAATCAAAAAGAATAAAATCTTGCCATTTGCAACTACGTGGATGGAACTAGAGGGTATTATGCTAAGCGAAATTAGTCAGTCAGAGAAAGACAAAAATCATATGACTTCACTCATATGAAGACTTTAAGACATAGAACAGGGCGCCTGGGTGGCGCAGTCGGTTAAGCGTCCGACTTCAGCCAGGTCACGATCTCGCGGTCCGTGAGTTCGAGCCCCGCGTCAGGCTCTGGGCTGATGGCTCAGAGCCTGGAGCCTGTTTCCGATTCTGTGTCTCCCTCTCTCTCTGCCCCTCCCCTGTTCATACTCTGTCTCTCTCTGTCCCAAAAATAAATAAACGTTGAAAAAAAATTAAAAAAAAAAGACATAGAACAGATGAATACAAGGAAAGGGAAGCAAAAATATAAAATCAGGGAGAGGGACAAAACATAAGATACTCTTAAATGTGGAGAACAAACAGGGTTACTAGAGGGGTTGTGGGAGGGGCAATGGGCTAAATGGGTAAGGGGCATTAAGGAATCCACTCCTGAAATCATTGCTGCACTAAATGCTAACTAACTTGGATGTAAATTTAAATAAATAAAATAAAATAAGTAAAACACACACACACACACACACACACACATGCACACACATACAGACACACACAAAAGAATTCACTATGGTCCTACTGATATGAGGTTCTAGAACAAGCAAAACGACGTTGATAGTGATTGAAATTAAAATAGTGGTTCCCCATGGGTGAGGAGGCATGACAGAACTTTCTCTTGTGACTGAAATGTCCTACATCTTTTTTTAGTAGTTGTTACATGGATATAGACAATTTCCGAACAAATCAAAATGAAACATGATAAATCTGTGAAGATGAAAACAATTGTATATTAATACCCCACCAAACATAAATGCAAAAATCCTTAAAAATATGTTTATCCAATAGAATGCAACAATATATAAAGAGATAATGCAGCATAACCAAGTGGAGTTTCACATGGAAAGATGAATTAGCATAATGCACATTATTAAGAGAAAAAAAAGTAGTAAAACCATATGCTTATGTTAATAGGTGAAGAAAAATAATTTAAGAAAAGTCAACACCCACCAATGAAAACAGTTTCAAATAGAGAAGGAGGCAAAACATAAGAGACTCTTGAACGCAGAGAACAAACTGAGGGTTGATGGGGGTGAGGCGGCGAGGGAGGGAGGAAATGGGTGATGGGCACTGAGGAGGGCACCTGTTGGGATGAGCACTGGGTGTCGTATGTGAGCAATGGATCATGAGAATTTACTCCCAAAATCAAGAGCACACTGTTTACACTGTATGTTAGCTAACTTGACCAAAAAAATTTTTTTTAATTTAATAAAATGAAATGAAAATAATGATCATTTTAAAAAAAAAGCCAACTCTCCGTATTCTTAATGATGAAAGCCTGAAAGCTTCCCTCTAAAGATAATGAACAAGCCAAGAATGTTCCTTCTTATCCTTACTCTTCAGCATCATACCCAAGATCTCAATCAGTACAAGGCAAGAAAAATAAACAGGGATATGGATTAGAAAGGAAGAAGTAACACTGTTGCTATTTGTCGGTGACATAACTGGGTATGTAGATCTGCTAAGGAATCTATAAAATACTACTACAAATACTAAGTTAATTTAACAGGCTACAAGTTTAGTTTTCAATGCTCAGTTTCATTCCTACACAGAAGCCATGAATAATTTCAAAATAACATTGACAACAACAACTAAGAAACAGTTTCCGATTTCATCAAAACCATGAAATGTTGAAGGGTCGTTTAACAAAATATGTGCAAAATCTGTACACTGAAAACTACCAAATATTGCTGAGAGAAATTAAAGACCTACATAAAGAGATAAACACAGTGCTCCTGTTTGGAAAATACCAAGATATCAATTGTTCCTAGAGTGACCTATAGCTTTAATGCAAACCCAGTCAAAATCCCAGCAGGATTGTTTTTGTAAAAATTTATAAGTGGATTTGAAAAAGTAGGGGCACCTGGGTGGCTCAGTCGGTTAAGCATCTGACTCTTTGTTTCGGCTCAGGTCAAGATTTCCTGGTTTGTGAGTTCGAGTCCCACATTGGACTCCACGCTGACAGTGTGGAGCCTGATTGAGATTCTCTCTCTCCCTCTCTCTCTCTGTCCCTCCCCCTCTCACTCTCCCTGTCTCTGTCTCAGAAATAAATAAACTTAAAAAAATTTTTTTAAAAAGAGAGAAAAGAGAAATTATATGGGGATAAATAGAACCTAGCATAGCGAAAACTATTTTGCAAAAGTACAACATTATTTAGACAGGACTTATACTACCTTATTTCAGAATTCATTAACAAACTAAAGTTATGAAGGCATATGGGTTCATAGAGAACAATGGATCAGAAAGGATACATGAAGCAAATTATTCCTACATGGGCAATTGATTTTTAACAAAGTGCCAAGGTATTTCAATGAGGGAAATTAAAGACTTTTCAATAAATGGGGCTAGAACAACTAGATATCATTTGGAAGGGGAAAAAAGCTACAATATTTTTCTTCACAGCATATAGAAAAGTAAACTAAAAATGGATTATTAAAACTGAAATCTATACCTATAAAACTTCTAGAAGGAAACATAGGGAGAAATCTCTGTCTCCTCTCTCTCTCTCTCTCTCTCTCTCTCTTTTAAGATAGGTGTAGATATCTTAGTTGGGTCATAAGATGAAAAGAAATAATAAATCGGACTTCATCAAAAATAGAAACTTCTGGTTTCTGATGAGAAGGCATGCCAGAGACTAGATAAATATTCCTACACATATATCTGACAGAAGAGGCTGGTGTCTAGAATATATAATTTACATCATGCAATTATATATACAATATTTAGGTCTGCAACATTAGGTAGCACCTGCATTTAAATGGGCAAAAGGTATAACCAAGCCCCTCACAAAAGATTTACAAATTGATAATGAGCCACATGGATGAATTCCAAAAACATTTTGTTGAGAGAAAAACATTTGTTGATGGGCTGAGAAGAGTGCATACTGCTCTGTTCCCATTAATATGTAATTCTAGAAAAGAGAGCCGATCTAGGCTGGCAGAAGCAGATTAGCCATTGCCTGGGGAGCAGAAAAAGGAAAAGGCAATGCACAAACAGCTACAAAGACAAAGGATCATCAGGGACTGGTGGAAGTGATGGAAATATTCTCTTTCTTGGCTTTGAGTAGTTGTGTGTTGGGGGGAGGCATATTAAACGATGTATATATTTGTTAAGACTCAATACATGTGCTACTAAAATGGGTGTACTTTGTTTTATGATATCACATGTTAATAAAATTAATTTTAAAGCAAAGTGTACCTGTGTTTCACTGTATAAATTATAACAATAAAAAGTACACAGAAAACTATAGTAAAGTATAATAAACAGTAGGGATCAAAACGACAATGAGTATCTATTTTAATTAAGGATGTCCCTTAGGTGTTCTCTTAAGGTTTTAGATACCACACACAACCTTATAAATGACCAATGAGCATATGAATTTTGGCTCAAGACCAGAAGGCTTTGCCCTACAGATCTGTTGGGCTTGAGACCCAGCATTCAATAAAGTGGGTGGTTCATGTGTTCTAGCATGTTTAAAAGTCACTGTAATGGCTGCGGTCAAGAAGCTAATGGTTTTCCATCAAATGTACCTATGTTTGAGCCTCTGCTTTAGGGAATGTTTTTGACTTTGGGAATGAAGTTCAGGTCGCATCTGTAACATGTAAGGATGACAAAGGGAATATGCCTGCATAACAGAGTTGCACTGGTAGCAGTAACATCAATACTTACTTTGGAGAAAAAAAAAAAATTCCTCGCTTTAGAAGCATATATTGAATTTTTACTAAGCTCCTGATATGGTACTTAGCAGATTTCTGACTATGGGATTAATCTAATATGATTTTATGGAAATAAATGGGCAGGGAACAGAGAGGTATAAAATCTTTCAAACCGGAGGACCTCTGAGGGTTCTCCATTGCCTCTGTTACAATGTTATTTATCCTGGGTTTGGACTACTGTGTTTAAGGGTTCACCTCTAGCTACATTTTATTTTGTTTAAAAAAATATTTTAAGCAGTTTAATATTTGCATTTGAAAGGGATCTGTCAATGCTGCAACCCTAAAGAATACATTGTATGATGATTTTAAGAGTTATGGAAAGGCTGGCAGGGGACAGAATTTTGGCAAAAAAGAAACCTTGCCTGTGTCTACCTTTCTCTCAGGCCTCCTTATATTTTCATGTTACCAGTTATTTTCAGGAGTTAAAATTAAATCCAGTGCAACAATGTATGTCAAGGTCTTCTTTTCTACTGTAAGAAGTAAATCATCAGCCTAGTGGATCGGAAATACATTCTTTCAGAAAGAAAGGCAAATGGATCATTGTATTGAGATTAAAATCTGTTAGTAAATCAAGTATGTACTGTAATTTAGTGTAGGATAAAGTTGACATGCAAGACAGCAAGCAAATTATAGACTTCAATAAATGGGCAACTGGATATCTGTGCAAACAAAAATAGGGGTGCCTGGGTGGCTCAGTCGGTTAAGTGTCCAACTCTTGATCATGATCTCAGGTCACGATCTCATTGCTTGTGAGCTGGAGCCCTGCATCAGGCTTCACCCAGACATGACAGGGCAGAGCCTGCTTGGCACGCACTCTCTCTCTCTCTCTCCCTTTCTCTCATAAAAAAAAAAAAAAAAAAAAAAAAAAAAAAGATGTATTTGGAGCTCCATCATACACAATACACTTAATTCCCACCAAATGGATCAAAGATTTAAATCTGAAAACAACCAATAATTAGATTCCATTTTAATAATGTGGCGGGGAAGACTTTATAACTAGGAAACTAGGATATATCAGTAAGGGAAATAGGAAGGGAAAGAAAAAAATGGCTACACTAATAAACAGCAACAACAAAAATTTTTAAAGTGAAACTTAAAATTGGCAAAATTTGATAAACAAATGTAAAAGAAAAGTGAAAAAATTTTGAAACTATAACTTACGGGCAAAAATACTAAAGTTCAATGTCAGGTTCTTTTTTGAAGAGGTTATGATGAATTGGGCTCTTCTCATATACTGCAGATGGGAGTGAAAATTCAACTCATGGAGGAAATTTTGTCAATAGTTTTCAAAACAACAAATACATGTAATTTCCAACCTGAAAGTCTCACATATGCAAATTTGTTTTACTTACAGATATATATACATACTTCCAAAATGGCTTCTGAATATTCATTGCAAATATCATGATGGCAAAAGATTGAAGGAAAACTCAAATATACATCAATAAGGTATTGATTTGTCTAAATTCTGATAATTTAACTTAAAATAATTTAAATGAGTTTATTTTAAGTAATTTAAATTAAGGATAAATAAATTTTGCTAACCTATAATGATATATGGGACTGTAAAAAAAAAAAAAAAAAAAAGAGGAAATACGTCCTGATAGGGGAGAAGCTTCAAAATATACTAAATACAAAAAACAAGATGTACAACAGTGCTTTAACATGTCTTGCTATGTGTAAATGGGGAGAAAATATGACTCCACATTCACATCAACTTCAGTATATTAAAAGAAAATCTAGACAGATAAAGAAGTCAAGAATAGTAGTTACAAGGATAAATATAAAGGATGAGCAGGTGGAAACAGGCTTGAAGCAGGTACTGAAAATTATATTTTTCTCCTTTCATTATCAAACTTGTATAAATGAGAACAGGGCCCGCCTCAACACAGCATGAACCATCCAGAGACTTAACTGCTCCCTCCAGCGAGCTCTGTCAGCCTATGCTCCCTCCTCTTGATTCTTTAGACTAGAAATTTGGCCTGGGATCCAAATTCAGGACCACACGGGGCCAATATTTTCTCCCTCCTCTTTGAAGCCAGACCGTAAAGCATATGCTGTATTTAAATTCAGCCAAACCCATACTCTACCGTGAGTTTGAATCTCCGGCGAGTAACACAGAGTTGCGAAGGCAGAAGAGAAATCATTCACAGCAGTAGCAGCCCGCCCAAAGAAAGTCCAGCGGTGGTGAGGCGCTTACCAAGTGGTGACGATGCCTCCAGCAAAACCCAGAAGCCACAGCAACCACCAACCTCTGTCTGTCCCTTTGCGTTTCACAAGTTAAGGTCTTCAGGCTTCCCTCCACATCTCTGCGATTGCCAGTGTTCTTCCCATGAATGCCATTTCTTCTAAGGGAGACCAGAGCTAGTTTATTTTGCTAGCCACATCTAGTTATAGTGCTACAATAAATCTCTTTTTCTACTCTATTTGCAGTTGGACTGTGAGCCTCCAGAGGTCAAGAAGCTAGTCTGGTTCACTCCTGGGGCCTAGCATTGTACTCACCAAATAACAAGAGATGATCATTCAGAGAACTGATTAATTCAATGACTCAGGTCAATGATGCTAAGAGGGTTTTTATTCATTGTTAATTTAAAAGCTTCAACATAACAAAGAGCTTCCATGTTTAAACTCTGGGTTTGTGCAAAGTTTTTAGTTAACTGACTTGCTCCTGTGCCCAATCTCTAATCTAAGAACAGATGGAATAATTTAACATTATAAAAAGAGTTATTATTAAGAAGGCACTGAATTACTTTTGCTTAAAATAAAACAACAGGAGACCTGTTCCTAAAATGTATATCAAATACTAAAATGAGTGCAAAATTTTCAGAAATCATTTCTTGTATAACAATTAATTTTATGTTTTAAGTTATTCTTACTTTTAACGACTATTACTTTACACACTGGTCGTTCTATTTCTCTTACACGATAGAAGGGATAGCCTGAATTAGATAATTTTTCATTCAGTTAAGCAATGAGAAAACATATTTCCTAGGAAGTATTCTTTGAAAAAAAACAACAACAAGTTTTACTTTACACATGACAACACAATAAAAACCCTTATTGGAATTTATATCCCAGAAACAACGTCTTACTGTGTTAATACCAAATTCAGAATGTTACTGAAACAGATAAAAAAAAAATTCCCACAACATTCAATTACTTGAATAATATATTTTACACAGCACTAATCAACTTCACCTAACATACCACTGGGAAATGAAAGCAAACATGTAATCTATTTGATTAATGTATTAGAACATTGCAGAATTACAGATTTTCCCTCTAGACAGAGATCATTTCCCCCATATTTCCTTTTCCTTGTTAACATCAAGTACTCTCATGTCAACAACATTGATGTGACAATTTGAGTAACATTCCTGTAACAACACTCCAGAAATAGCTACTCCTTCTTATATGTTGTCTCTATCTATAAAAATACAATATCATATGCCAGTCTAGAAAGCTTTCTAAAATTATATGTTATCTAATAGAATTCTTAACCATTAAATTTCTTCCTGTACCATGGAAAAGGCAAGATGTGGGAGCCACAAAGTCACGTCCTCAGGGATTAGGTTCGCTTTGCTTAAAAGGCCACTGGTCTGTCCCTTGTGAAAATCCTTCAGGTAACAAGGCATTTTCTATTTTCTTTGCTTCTCCTGGATGGATCTTCTAATTCTGTTCTCATCTAATTATATTCTCTATTCTTTTTCTTCTTTCCTTTCCTGCAACATTTTCCTCTCCTGCATTTCGAACTTGCTACGAAACATTTGAAATCAGAACGCGTGTCTAATACATTTCTAAAGGCTGTTTCTTCTTCTTTTCCTTGCATTCTATACATTTTCCCCATATCTCTTAGTTTTGTAGTTTTTTTTTTTTTTTCTGTTTCAGACATTATTTCTGTTTTCTATTAGTTCTGTGTCATTGTTTATTCTGGATTCTCTCTTTCATGCTAGAGATTTTCCTCCATTCTGTGCTGATTCTCACTGTCTAATTAAGGCATAAAAATCTAAGGTTGCATATGAAAAATATTCACTGCCAATTAAGTTACAATAAATATGTGATCTAGTAATTAAGAGAGACATTAAAATCCTGGTCAGAAGTTGTATGTTTATAAAGAGAGATTTCCAAATCTTGGACTTTCTGTAAGGTGATTATGATGTAAAGATAGGTTTTTCTATAAAGGAACCAAAATATAACTTCCCGTCTTTTTTTTTAAAGAGCATATATATTAATTTGTTTTTCCACTTCGATTTTTAAGAACATACCTATGCAATTCACCCTTATATTAAGAAATAAAGACAGAAATAATTTTGAAAAAGATCTAGAAGCAATACCCAAAACGTAGTAACAATTCACTTACTTATTAGCACTGATGAGCAATCAACGTATGTATATTAATTTTTCAGGCAAACTAGGCAAATTCATTTATTCATCCAGTTTACTTAAACTTATTTGGCAAAAAAAAATCAAAAATATACTTCCTATTTCCTCATTTGTCCTTGAGACTACTGAATATAATTAAACTTTCCTTGGTCGTCATGAAGACCAAAACAATGTAATACAACAGAAACGTGTCCTCTGGGGATACTGTGGTATGTAATGCCATTTACCCTTTTCAAACATGTACAAAAATGTCTGTGCTTTTCAAGTTATGCAAATATTTCTTAAGTTTCTCTATCTCCTCTTAAATCAACTGTCACTTTTTGCTGCAGCCTGTGTGTCTGCTTCCTGAAAAAGGCCCCTAATTTGCTTTCTAATCTGCTGTGCACTGAAAAACTGCATTGCCAAGCTTCTATAATTGTATCTAAAATAAGAATAAGTAAACTCAGAGATGGCTAAGGAGACCGTCAGTAAACTGCATGGGTAATACCAGTATCAGCGTTTGCTGTTGTGTTGGCCTCTTCGCTCTTACTTGCCAAAGTACTGAATTGAGCATGTGTTTGCCATATAACTCGCGTGTTAATGTATTCATTATCGCGTGAAATGTATTCAGTTTCATGTATTCATGTCTCTGTGTTTCTACAGCCCTGTTAATGAATTCAGTCATTGAAAGAGAAATGGGTTTTAATAATTTTTATGTGTGTCTTCAATAAGTAATTGTATTTATTTCAGGGAAGGGCTAAAATTTTCATTGTTTTTAATTGCTCAAAATGAGGCACACAAAATTTACAGTGTTATCTATGTGACTTCAGGTCTGTTCTCCAATGTATCTATTCTAGAACTAGTGGGATGGTACTAAAAACGCATGGATAATTCAGTAAGTTCTGGCTAGCTGGGATTGGGGGGAATGTGTTGCTCTAGACCCACATTTTCAGAGTTTTTCAGGGAATTGTTATAAAATGTATCAAACGCATCTACAAAATACATTTTAGTCATTTTATGTCAAGATGAACATTACTGACTGAATTTCTGTATTTCTACAGACTATTTTCCCCTACAGTACATGGGTCTATTCTGGTGTGCTTTTAAATTTTGCAGCAGTAGAATTTATTCAGCTTCATGAAGCTACTTTTAATCTGCTTTGGGCTTCAAAACCAGATAACTAAGATAGTTAGAATTCTGTGTAAATTGAACATAAATGGATTCTGAATGATGACCCGGTTTTAAGTATGTGCGTGGATTTCATACACATATTACAGGTGCTCATCAATCTTTTTTATTCATTATCTGCTTATTTTTTGCCTTTAAAATAAATAAAGCTACTGGGTTAAAAACATGAGCTCCAAATAGACGAATTGTAAAATACAGTAAGAGGAATAAGAGCCATTTTGTTTCCTCATTTTTATCTTCTTTGTAGTTAATTCTGTAATTCCTCAAGTCAGATTAAAACTCAGGTCCTTGAGTTTGTATTTCTTCTGGTAATTTTTGTTTGAATTGGATACCAGATGCTGTTAAGAATTTCATTGCAGTATTATAGTCTAGTATGACAGTGTGAGGTGCTCCATGGACCCATTCCTCAGTGCTACTAGGGAAAATTACATTTATACATATATATGATATAAATTATATTAAAATTATACACATTTACACATTAAAATTATACTTAGACATATATATGTATACATTACACACACATACACACACACACACGCGTCTCTGGAAATGGTCCCATGGATATATAGCAAATGAAGAAACACTGGCTCAAGAAATTCTACTAACATTTGTTAAGAACAGTGAGAGTTTATTGTATTTGAACACCTGCTTCCTCCCTTCCTCCTACCATTTCAGCCAGATGAAAATCCCAGTCTGGTCCAGCCAAGAACACAGGGTTCCCTGTCCAGTCAGTGCCTAGATGGAGGGCCAACTTACTGGGAAAAGCAGGACATCAACATCCTGCCCCCAATACCTGTTCCTGAGAGTAAGTTGTGGGTAAGTGCAGGTGAATAATGGAGACTCTCTTCTTCCACCCATCCCTCCTTGTTGGACAGAGAGTCTACCTTGGACATAGAACTGAGAAAACTGGGGCCCCAGTCACCCTTCCTATAGCAATGATTCCATGCCAGGAGAGACAAGCATGAAAGCCCTAAGGCTGGGGCACATAACTGGTTCAGTTAGTGAAGCATGCAGCTCTTGATCTTGGGGTTGTTGGGTGCAGAGTTTACTCTAAAATTAAAAAGAAGAAGGAGGAGGAGGAGGAGGAGGAAGAGGAGGAGGAGGAAGAGAAGTCCTGAGACATGTTTCCCTCCACTGAGCACTTTACTCCTAAAGCAGTGATGTTATTCAGTGAAAAGTGCACTATTGTCCTCAAACCCAGCTCTAGATTCAAGTCTCAGAGCTTTTATTTTCCTGGAGGGAGGCACAAGTGTATAAAACAGATAGCTCTTGATGTTTACCTCAAAGATTGACTTCATTTATTGGGGTACCTGGGTGGCTCAGTGAGTTAAGCGTCTGACTCTTGCTTTCAGCTCAGGTCATGATCTCATGGTTCATGAGTTCAAGTCCCACATTGGGCTTTGTGTTGACAGTGTGGAGCCTACTTGGGATTCTCTCTCTTCTTCTCTCTCTACCCCTCCCTGCTTACACTCTCTGTCTCAAAAATAAATAAACATTAAAAAAAAAGAGGTGACTTCATTTGCAATAGAGGGTGGAGAAGTTCCTAAGATGCCTCTCAAGACAGTGGAGCTTATAGTGAAGGACAACTAGGAGAAGCTTGGGGGAGTAATTGTACATAACAGCCTACGAAACGGTAGGCTGGTTAGTTCATCTGTGAGAACCTGGGAAAGAGACAGGAGGAAAGAGCCTGACTGGAGTCCAAACACAACTCAAACATTACTCTCAGAAAATATTCTTTTGAAAGGAGTCTGAAAATGACTGGTATAGTCTCTTGAGGAATTATGCCCCAGGACAAGGTTGATAACTCTAGAGCCATCAATAGATGATGAAGGATAACCATACCAAAACCACTGTCATTGTGACTGTGGGCATAACCAAGTCTGTACCTCTCAACAAATGACATTAGAGACTCACTCTGTGGGAAGTAGAATAAATTCAAACTAAGTAACCCAGTAACAGACTACAACAAAGTTGGTGAGGGCTGGGAGTAGGTGGGGGGAAACAATACCTATGTTGCTACAGTATATTTTCTAAATACAGTTTACATAAACTATTATGAAAAATTAATAAACAAGATTTAAAAAGCAGGAAAGAATTACTGCTACACCAGAAAAAAATCAGGCAATAGAAATTCTTACACTGTGGTCCCTGTCTAGCAGTTACTAATGAAAAATACCATCTAACCCATTTGGTGACCACTCATAGTGTTCACAATTTGTTCTGTAATTTTCACAGAAATGCTTTAACCATTGAAGATGATGCAAGCAAACAAGTTTCCCCAAATGTAGATCATTTCCAGTCTTCTCAGTCTTCTTCTTTTCTTTACATAGAAACATATTTTCCACAGGTATCATTTTCTTTCTGCCTGATGGACCTCTTCTGGCCATTATTTATGCCTGATGTGGGCTTTCTGGTAATAAGTTATTTCAGATTTTATATGTTTTAATATGTAATGATTTCATTTTATTTTTTTATTTACTTAGAGGTGGGGAAGGGGAGAGGGAGAGAGAGAGAATTTTAAACAATCTCCATGCTCAGCACAGAGTGCAATGCAGGTCTCAATCCCATGACCCTGGGATCATGACTTGAGCCAAAACCAAGAGTTGGATGCTTAACCAATTGAGCTCATCTTCATTTTTAAACATATATTTGTTGGTATAGAATCCTAAATTGATAGAATTGCAGGGCGTATTTTATGCTTTTCAGTCCCGGAAAGGTGCTGCCCCACTGTTTTCTGACTTGCATTGTTTTCTTTGAGAAGTCTGCATCATTCCTGTTGGTTCTTCCATAGGTAAAATGTTCTCCCACTTCTTAATGTCTTTTAACATTTTGTGTTTTTCTTTGGTTTACTACAGGTTGAATTGTATATGATTTGTTGTGTCTTTGCTGGTATTTGTTCTGCTCAGTATTCTGAAACTCCTGGATTGGTGGTTTGGTGTCCATAATTAATTTTAGAAAGTTCTCTCCCATTGTTACTTCAAATACCTTTTCTGCTCTGTTCATTATTCCTTCTTCCTCTATTCCAATGTATAGAGAAATTGCACATTTTAGTATTATTCCACAGTTTTTGGATGTGCTATTATGTTTGGGGGTATTTGCTGTGGTTACTGTATTAATTCTTCCTTCTTCCACTTGAGAGGCTTCTATTGACCTGTGTTCAAGTTCACTAATTCTTTGGTCATGTCAAGTCTACAGATGAGTAAGCCAAAGGTATTCATTTTTGTTAGTCTTTATTTTTTATTTCTAATATATCATTTTGATTCTTTCTTAGAACTTCCATCTCTCTGCTTACATTACCAATCTGCTCTCACATGTTGTCTTCCTTTTCAATTACTTCTCTTAACATGTTAGTCATGGTTATTTTAAATTCCCTGTATGATAGGTCCAAAATGTCATATCTATGTCTGATTCTGATGTTTGCTATATCTCCTCATAGTGTGCTTTTTCTTGCCTTTTGTCAAGCTGTGTCACTCTGCTTTTTGAAAGCTAGACACCTCATATCAAATGACGAATTTGGTAAACAGTCCTCAGTGTGAGTATTATGTTAATGTGACTAGCAGTTTGCCTGTGTTTCATGTTTGCTATAGCTCTATCAGATACTTCATATTTTTCTGTCTCTACTCTTGACTTTGTGCTTATCTCAATACTCTTTCCCAAAGAAAGTCTGTACCTTCTGGTCTTCACCTGTAATTATTATTATTATTATACAGGAGCCCTACTGATGCGTTGGTAGAATGGAGAAAGGCAGGGCCCTCTAGAATCCTCTGAGTAAGTCTCAGCTGTTTATTGTATCTGTTTCTGTGCTGCAGATTTCTCAAGGGACTTTTCCCTTCCTTTAGACATACAGCCTTTTCTCCTTGCCCCCTACTGCCCTTTCTGGCTGCGGCTTTTCCAATCTACTTTCTTAAATCCCTGTACACTGTTGATGTGTGAGCACAGAGCACAGCCCTTGTCCCAGCTGAGATAAGGTTTCAGAACTGAGCTCAGGCCAAGTCCTTTCTCTCCTTGCTACTATATGACACACCCTTTGAGAGGTGGGTGCAAGTGCTCTCTGCTTCTTTCACAATGAGTGCTCTTCCTCTATCCAGTCAGAGCTGGAATGTTCTCAGATCTTCAATGTGAAGACGTGTCAGGGGGCCCCGGAGAGCTCACACATAGCGGCTCTCACTCAAGCCCACAGAGTCTCTAGCAATTAATCTAAGTGGCCATTTGTTTGCTCCACCAGGTTATGGCTTCAGAGGATTCTGATGCAGATAGTCTGTATCAGGATGTGCCAGGAACATCACTCTGCCTGTGATTTCTGTTATCTGATGGGTCCTAGCAAGGTTGGCAATTTGCCTTTTGTCCAATTTTTTTTCTTGTTGTAAGGATGAGAATAAAAACTTTCCATATTTTTAAAAAAATGTTTATGTTGATTGTATTTTTGAGAGAGACAGAGAGAGAGAGAGAGAGAGATGTGAACAGGGGAGGGGCAGAGAGAGGGGGACACAGCATCTGAAGCAGGTTCCAGGCTCTGAACTGTCAACACAGAGCCTGACGCGGGGCTCAAACTCATGAAATGCGCGATCATGACCTGAGCTGAAGTTGGCACTTAACCAGCTGAGCCACCCAGGTGCCCCAAAACTTCCCAGCTCTTTACATATTGGAGCTAAAACCAGAAAATTAGATTTAGTTCTAGTTTTAAAAGTTTCGATCCATCTGGAATTTACTTTGATATAAGAAAATAATGAAGTGGGGGAATCTTATTTGATTTTTATTAACTTGAGCTACTCAGTCTTTCCAATATCATTTATTAAGTTATCCATTTTTATTACCAGCTATTAATTGTCACCTTTATTATATCCTTTATTGTATTCAGAATTCCTACTTGAATTGAATCAAATAATTCTAATATTAGAACTCATGAACCCCTCGGTTATTTTATTGCTACAATATCTGATTTTGAAAACAGAATTCTAATAGAAAGAATCATGATCACAGAAAATTATATACCTGATGGACTAATCCAGTACTGCCATGAAATTATCTTAATGATAAGACAGTGGTTACTAAATATCTAATGAAATGGGAAGTACTTAATAATTAATGGAAGACATTCATTTAATCCAAAACATAAATGATACTGAACTTTGAGAAATTTGGCAATTGTAGGTCACAGTGATGAAAGAGACTTCCTAGTTAACTTCAAATTATGTTTAATTTAATGATCGTGGTAATTGACATGAATAATCTTGGCATACTTTTCATCCAAAAGTATGTTTTCACACTGTTCTTGGTTTTTATTCTTGGTTTTGTTAAGTAGTCTAAAAAAGTTCTATTCTTTTAGAGATCAGTCTGGAAAATTATTCTCTCAACACCCAAATCCAGAATTTATATTTAAGCTAAGACAAAGTTATTAACCCATTTAATCTGACACAATTACAGGACAAAGCCTCCCTTCTTAAAGAGAATTGGTTTCCACTTGGTTTTATTTAGTAGACTTACATTTCCTGAGTGAAAGCAGAGAAAATAATGAAGCATTATGCTGTGAACCATTAAAGCCAATTTGAATAATGGAGTTAGCTTTGAAGATTTAAGCACTATTGAAAATATTCTAGACTTTAAGTGACATTAAAATGTCAAGATACAATCACACTTATAATTCTACTTAGGTTTTATATTGTCAGCATTTCTGTTTATAAATTAATTATTCATGGGAAAGAAGGCTCACTTTCATCACATTTTCACTTTTACTAACATGTGCAAATTATTTTCCTTACTGTGGACCTCATTGTGTTATATGGAACACAGCGATGGCACCACATTCTTAGAACAATGCAACATGACACAGAATAAAACCTCCCACTATGCTTATTTTCTTTTAATGGCTTTTAAAAAAATCTTCTCATTGCTAAACTTTTTAAGAGTGGTGTGTATTTCTCTTAATTCCCTTCTTCACTACCTACCCCTCAGTCAACAGTAAGTCACAGATGCTGAGGTTTGAGATGATGGTCCAGGCCACCAAAAGGAATGGTTGCCTATCAGCTCCAACTTACTTTCTCTCTACAATCAGTTTTGAACAAGGCCTTCATCTTAGGATTTCATCCCTAGGCTTTCTCATTGCTAGTAATTCCAGTCTTTTCCCCTCCTTCTTATCTCGGTGGTAGCCTCTCCTATCAGCCCTCTGCTCTAACTGAACGTCAAAACCTAGTGTGGCTGTTCTAGACATTGATTTGTGTTTTCTCCATCTCACCTGTGTGACTCCTCCTCACCCCTCAGGGCTCACCTACAAGCACTTTCTCAAGGGACAGTTCTGTGGCCCTTCCGATTACAGTAAATTTTTTTTTTCCGGATAAAAGCTTTCATTTGTCCAAATGTAATTAATTTGTTTAATGTCTGTCTTGCTTCTTAGATTGCATGATTCATGAAGCCTGGAATATATGGAATCTTTGTGACCTGGCACAGAAGTTCACCCATTGTTTTTATTCATTAAAAAATATTGATGTGGAGTCTTACAAAAATCCAGAATATATTAGGATCCAGATTTCAGTACTCTTGCCCAATACTAGGTTGCATTTATTTTCCTGCTGATTCAAGAGGACATCTCAATGCACATTTGATTGTTTTGCTGAATGTTAGTAATAAACTTTTATTTTTTTAATTTTTTTAAAGTTTATTTATTTTGAGAGAGAGAGAGAGGGAGAGAGAAAGAGAGAGAGAGAGAAAGCACAAGCAGGGAAAGGGCAGAGAGAGAGAGAGAGGGAGAGAGAATCCAAAACAGGTTCTGCACTGGAAGCACAGAGCGCGACTTGGGGCTTAAACTCACAAACCATGAGATCATGACCTGAGCCGAAATCAAAAGTCAGACACTTAACCGACTGAGCCCCCCAGCCACCGCTTAACAGACTTTTAAATATTAAAAATCTCAAAATAAATTTAGATCATACCTTGCCCTTGAAGAAATGCAAAAGTGAATAGAATATGTTAATTTAACCTCAAATATCTGAATCTGCAAACAAGACTTTTTAGGCTTCTTCCATGAGAAAAACTATAGAAAGTGAAAATTTTGTCCAAATCAACATTTATATATTTAAGTCCTTTTGATAATGTATTTAGTTGTTCTGATGTCTAGTTCATCCCATTTAATCTATAACTGTTTGGGGATAATGAAAAACTTAAGATGCCTAAAATAAAAGCAAAATAGAACCTATTGAAAGTACCCTTGACTTTAAATTCTTATTGGGGTTAAGAAGAAATGTTTTAGTAAAAATGAAAGCAAATTTGCTTAGCCATCCATCATTACCTGACTTTTTAAAAGAGAACTTAAATTAATCTTTGAAGAATTTCTCCCTGAAAAGAAGAATGCACAAATTTCTCATGAAGACCTTTTTAAAAAGAACTTAAGGACCAAAATGAATATTATTTCTAAAATATACCAAAGTGTTACTTATATGAGTGATTTTAATACTAGTTCTGCCCAAAGCAGAGATAATACTATATAGGAATGAAATTAGTGCAGCTGTGAGGAGGAAGGTTCTAGTACGTGGGTGGGTCAGGATCATGTATTTATCCACATAGGTTGAACAAACGTATACCTTATGCATCTGACCTTTGTAGCACTCTTTCTATAGCTTTTCCCCCCAGCACCTTGGGTACTGCATGTAGCACACGTCAGAAACACTCCAGTATCTATGTACGGATGTGGTCACAATGGTCTTCGTGCCTCCACTCCCCAATTTTTAATCCCCCCAATTTTTAATCTCCGGTTGGATTACCATGACATATCATCCCTTTTCACTTTATTAGATATCCTGGAAAAGGCCCCTTTGGAAATCGTGCTGGAGGTGCTCTGCACCTTGGACGCTGTGCTCGTATTGTTCTGCCCCCAAAGTCCTGTTAGTATCGCCTCCGCACGTCTAGCTCCCCCCTTCTTGCACTTAGCTGCTCAGTGACCCTGTGTCATACCCAAGGTCGACTGGTATGTGGCAGGAGATACTGACCACGGCTCAAATAAGCACCAAAGCATCATTCCACCTAAAACTGACAGGAAGATGTCTTTTAGTGTTAAAACACTAAACTGATCTCAAATCTGAGCATAATTCTTATCACCCACAACAGCATTCAGCACACTTAGATGAGATTCTTCACAGATTAAACCTTTCTAAGACAAAAAGAGAAAATGTGTAATTAGAGAATCTCCTTGAAAGTAAATCTGTTGAGGGACACCTGGATGACTGAGTTGGTTGAGCTTCTGACTCCTGACTTTGGCTCATGTCATGATCTTGTGGTTCATGGGTTCAAGCCCCACATTGGGCTCTCTGCACTGATGGTGCAGAGCCTGCTTGGGATTCTCTCTCTCCCTCTCTCTGCCCTTCCCCTGCTCGTGTGTTCTCTCTGTATCTCTCTCTCTTTCTCTGTCTCAAAATAAATAAATAAACTTAAAAAAGAAAGTAAATCTGTTGATAAATGAATACAAAACATAGAGCAAGGGAATACATATGAGTTGCTGGAGGCCTAGTATATTCCAGCTCTTACCTTGGATATCTTGTATATGTTCATTCTTATTTTACTTAAACATCAACACTACTGTGTGCATTTTGGTGCTCTGTGTGCTTTTGAATTAGGTAGGGAAATCACAGTAATGGGTTTTGGCATTGAGCGCTCAGGATGAGTCAAGGGAAAAATGAGGACCGATAAGTTTCAATGCACAATAAAAGAACCGACCTCCCATTTTTGCCATCGTCCTGCCTCAGAATGCAAGACAATTGCTCACAGACTGAATAGTTTCCCCCAGAGACCTGAGTTAAGCTATGATATTCTGATACTGTGAATGATCATCCATTGTTATTTTATTTTATTTTATTTTATTTTTCAACGTTTATTTATTTTTGGGACAGAGAGAGACAGAGCATGAACGGGGGAGGGGCAGAGAGAGAGGGAGACACAGAATCGGAAACAGGCTCCAGGCTCTGAGCCATCAGCCCAGAGCCTGACGCGGGGCTCGAACTCACGGACCGCGAGATCGTGACCTGGCTGAAGCCGGACGCTTAACCGACTGCGCCACCCAGGCGCCCCCATCCATTGTTATTTTAGAGGGAAACGCCCTGAGGCTTCAGCATTTGGTGAACAAGTCAAATCCATATTACAGGCTTCCCTGGTTCCAAGTGTATCCTGTACTAATATCTGAAGTACATATTTCAGAATACTAGCTGTTTAACACCTGTCCAGGAAACAAGTGAATGTCTTCCTAAGACATACTCAGAGGAGTGGGGCATCATTACCAATGTTATCTGCTTTACTTTACTTGGGGAAAATGGACATCCCGAGAAAGAAGACATCACTGCCACCAAAGCCTGGCGCCATTGCCCCATTCAAAGTTTTCTGCACTTCATTTACTCAGAATCATGTGTTCTAAACCAACGTACTTTTCATGTGATCTCACTTTCTCTTTTCTCAATGTAAAATAATCACAGTCTTATCTCCTAGAAATAACAAAAATATTACTGTTCCCTTTTTGTGGATGAAAACACTAAGGCTTAGAGTGATTAAGAAATATAAGCACTAGGGTGTCTGGGTGGCTCAGTCTGTTGAGTGCCTGACTCTTGTTGATTTCAGCTCAGGTCATGATCCCAGGGGAGTGGGATCGAGCCACATGTCGGGCTCTGCTTAAGATTCTCTCTCACTCTCCCATGCTGGTGTGTGCTCTCTCTCTCCCTCTAAGGAAGTTATGCACTATGATGACTATAACATAAATAAGAAATATATCAAACAGCTGGTAAGTAGCAAAACCAAGTTGATCTGATTCGTACCTAATTGCGGTTAAAATTAAATATCTTGAGCATCATAGGGTAGATATTCAGAAATGATTGAATGTAAAAAAATCCTGTTGTTTTTACTGTGGGAGCACTGAGCATCTTCAACATATCTTATTACGAAGAGGAGACCCAAATGGTTTTTTAATAGTAAGGAAGTCAGATGAATAAAACAACGTTCTTTCTCCCTTCCCTCTATTGGCAAGTAATCTGGGAGACATACAAACCATTTATTCCTGTGGAAAATGTTTAACCTTTCCCTACCAACCTAAGAAACAGCAGCACTTAATATTAGTGCTCGTTGGGAGATGAGCTTCCAGGGAGAGCTGTTAATTCTGATTAAGGGAAACAGATTCAATGCCTGCCTAGGTCAGGCTTCATAGTTTGAGTTTCTTCTTGATTTGATAAGAGTCACACTTCACCCCAGTTACCACCTGTACCTCTGAAATACTGGTGCTCAAAATTCTTAAAAATACAATTATTCAAACGAGGTATAAACTATAGTTCTTTTATGAGGGATATGTTAAATTCTTTCGGAAGACTGTGGAAAAGATGATGCCAGCGGGCTCTACATTGGAAGAAAAAAAAAACTAGAGAAGCTTATTTGAATAATCAATAAGAATAAGAGAGAACAGTTACTGGGAGGATGGGTGAGCTATTCTCTCTCTTTGCATTTCTTTTGCAGTAGAAAGGCTAAGGGAGAAATGAACTAGAATGTCAGCCTATCATTCCAATTAGAACAAGATTGATTCTTACCTTTGAATGCTATGTATCTTAGTCACCATTTACAAACTATCAAAAAAAAAAAAAAAAGATAAAGCATAGCCAGTCAAAAACTAGCAATATATATCACTCTGTTTTCAGATAAATTATAGGCCTATATTCATGGTTCTTATTTTCTTTTAATTTTAAGGACACCTTATTAAAATTAAATTATGTTAAGTTGGGAATAGTAGAATTAAGAGATACATTTTAATTTAACACCATCTGAATTAAATATTCATGGTATTTTAAAATCAAAAGCAGTAAAACTATTTCTAAGACTAAGTTTCCATAACTCTGCACTAATAAGACTTGTTATGTTGACTGCTGGCATTGTTAAAAATAAAAAAAAAGATCAGGAACAAGATATATTTAAATATGCCTGTCGTAGAGTGTTTTCATGGTTATAACCTCACATAGAGTAGTTAAATTCTGTCAGAAAAACATTTCTGATTTTAAATAGATTTTCTAGCTATAATGGAATAGAACGAAAGTTGGAGTTTTAAAAGTTACAGCAATTTCTTTAATAAATATGCTTATGCTAGTTAGCTATCACTGCATAACAAATTATTCTAAAACCTAGAGGCTTAAAAGAATAGATGTTTCTTATATCATATCTTCTGTACATAAGCATCTGGGAGCGGCTTACCTGGGTGGCTCTGGCTCAGGACCTCTCATTAGGTTGTGGCTAAGATGTTGGCCAGGACTGTGGTCATCTGTGGGTTTGACTATCGTTGGAGGATCACTTCTAAGGAGGCCTACTCAACACGCCTGGCAAGTTGACAAGAGGACTCTTGTTGTCAAGAGTTGTCAACTTGTTGGCAAGAGGACTCTATGCCTCGCTGTACAGATCTCTCCAAAAGACTACCTGACTACCTGAGGAATTTCGTCACATAGCAGCTGTTCCAGTCAGAGAAAATGACTCAAGGAAAAAAAAAGCAGAAGCTTCAATCATGAGCATGCATATCAGGGGGTGAGAATCACTGGGGGTTAGCCTTGAAGCGGGCCACCACAACTATGTATCTTTACTTTAGAACCACTATCAAGCTTTTCTGTGTACCCCCAATAAACTGGACAGCAAAAAGCAAAGCATTGGAAACATATTCTCAGGCTACATTGTTTCCATTTACAGCATTATGGCTTAGATTAATGTTGCTTAAGCAGCATTTTGCTTTTCTTATAGCATTATTGCTGCCTGATTCTCCATGTTAAAAATTCAGTGAAATAGGGGCGCCTGGGTGGCGCAGTCGGTTAAGCGTCCGACTTCAGCCAGGTCACGATCTCGCGGTCCGTGAGTTCGAGCCCCGCGTCAGGCTCTGGGCTGATGGCTCAGAGCCTGGAGCCTGTTTCTGATTCTGTGTCTCCCTCTCTCTCTGCCCCTCCCCCGTTCATGCTCTGTCTCTCTCTGTCCCAAAAATAAAAATAAACGTTGAAAAAAAAATTAAAAAAAAAAAAATTCAGTGAAATAATTTTCAACATTTTCAACAGATCCATTTATCCCCTAGTAGGTAACAATCGCTCTTCTGGGAATGGGGTTACAAAAATGTTTTTAAATATCTCATATGTGGGTGGTATAAGGCTATTTGGAAACAAACAAAAAAATGTACATCAATGGGAGAAGCATTATAAAAGACATATGCAAACATTTATGGAGGACTCAGTGAGTATGAGGAATGAAAAAGGAAGTCAAAGTCAGAGACTCATCGATAACTGAACAATTAAATCCTAAGGTCTATTCACTATATCTTGAATGACCTCCTTTAAATCCTAAAGTCTTGGATCTCAGTGCTTTATTTCAGTCAACAAATAAAGGTCTACACTCAAGAGTGGGAGATGTTCAGTATTCCATTTATTCTAGAGAATGAACACATCTACATTTCATGGTATTCCTAATTATGTAGGAGATGGGCTTGGGAAAATATTTATTCTTATCCCCTCTACTCTGCATAAGAAAAACTCCATTAAGTTTCCTACAGTTCTCTCAATAGTTCACATAAATTATATTGAATATCTGAAAACCTCTTTGGACGATGTGTTTGTTTGACACATCCCCTCAGATATTTACTCAGCATTTTTATATCTTTATTTTTTTTTCCCAGAATAGAAAAAGCAATATATGCTTGTGGAGCTTCAAACACTGACAGGATGTACAAAACAGACCGTGGAAGTGCCATGTAACACGTGGGAGTCAGGGGCAAGGGGATTTAGACTGAGTACAATCCTTGGTAATACTTTTTAAAAGAAACTCATTTGTATATATCCTGAAAAAGCTGCTTTGAAATAATTAACAAAGAAAATAACAAAAAAAAAGTCTTAGCCCTTTTAAAGGGTTCTCTGATGAAGGCAAGAGAATACCAATGGAGAGAGGACAAATGAATAAAAACTGAGAGTTAACCAGAATTAGGCAAGAGTTGATGGTGGCTTTAAGGACCCATGCATATTCAAAATCCCTGGAGATGCAAATAAGTGAACTTAGATGTAGAAAAGTGACCAGTGTGGACAAGATACACAGATGCAGAAATATACAGAATGAAATAGATAGATAGACAGATAGATAGATAGATAGACAGACAGATAGATAGATAGATGATAGATAGGTTGATAGATGATAGATAGATAGATGATTGATAGATAGATAGATAGATAGATAGATAGATAGATGATGATAGATAGAACAGACACAGAATGGCTGTACAAATGGTATAGGAAGGGAGATATGACTCTTAGAGGACTAGAACATAATCTAGTTTGTCTCTTTCATTCATTAAATCACCGCTGTCCACAACACTTGCTGCCTCTAGAATTCAGTAAATACCCACAAAATAAAGCAACAAAATAACCAATGAATTGGAACATATATTAAAAATGAGCTATTTGCTGCCAATACTACAGTTGAAAGAAAGCTTATCATTTAGATAAAGCTACCACAAAGATTACAGGGTCAGCATAAGATTCTTAAATGAGCCTCCTTCTCTTGGTTTGGTTTGAAACTCTTCTTTTTTGTTTGTTGTTTATTTGTTCGTTTGTTTGGTACTTTTAGTTTTAGCAGTCTGTGTATCTGGCAACGGCCCCAAACCATCATTACAGTGGGTCTTTGGCAATATCATAATAGGAGAAATGAGGGTCCGTGAAAATGTCCTTAAATGTGTACTTTGCAACCACTTTTTCATTGAATATAAGCCTTCATTTTCCATGCTTAAGCAATGAATTAATGTTATATAAGGGAATATTAGATATGAAGTTCCATGGGGGAAAAAAATGTGAGTTTACTCATTTCCAGCTTGGCTCCAGTGGATTTTAAGTTTCTCGAAGGCAGCTTCTGTGTCTTCCTCACCTTTACCACACTGGGGCTTAATCGTTCATTAAATGAAACAATGCAAACATTCACGAACTTTTTGATATCGCACAAAATCAATTCTTTCAATGCCCACTGCATTTTAATTCTGAATGATTTTTCTTTCAATAAAATTTTCATATTTTACTTCTTGGGCAATAAACTATTCATTAATTCATTTTCATTAAATATCCATTATTTTCATTGATGGGGAGACAGAAAACACATGAGTTTATAACACTGGAAGAGTAAATTGCTCACATGTGTCAGATCTAGACCGATCCAGTCCGGGGAGCAGGTCTCGGACAGGCCATCACTTACTTCCTCTGGCCTGGGGTGGAGCCTGAACCCCTCTTCTTCATCTCCCGCCTCACACGTCCTCTCCCCACAACAACAAGGACCCATGGACGAGCCAAGACAACCGCATGGGCAAGGACTAAAACATGCATCTCGTTCCAACAAATCCTACTTAAACTGCCGCATTTTAACATAAAATAGCCTTGCGCATTGATTGCCTGGCTTCCCCTAGTATCAGCTTCCAGATGTCTTCTCAACAATTGGCTTAATGAAGTTTAGAGCAACCATCTTCTCTCCCACACGCAGAACTATTTTTGAGACTTATGTTAATGTGTTGTTCTGCTCACTTTTACTGAATTTACTCCTCTTTAACATTCATTTTGGCAGTGATATCTTTAAGGAAAAAATAATCAAAGTGTCATTTTCAGGAGAGCACATTTCTCAACACCCATTAAATAATCCTGTATATATTAGCTGGGGCACAGAATAGCATTCATAGTTCTTTTCATTGCACACATATGGCTCATTCCAAAATACTTCTACTAATCTGAAGTAAATTTTATACTAGTATACATATACTATTAATACTTATTTCCTATTTATGCAAAGCATTATTATCTTCATTTTCCAAGACTTCTTCCCTCCCCAGTCTTTTATACCCAAACTGTTTATTTCCTCTTTCTAATTGCCTCATTCCAAAGTGCCCTCAAATAGCATCTCTTCCTACTTATTTAGTAAATTCAACTATTAAGAACACATCTGAAAGACAACAGAAGAGAAAAAAAAATGGCCACCTGAGCAACTGAAATCAAATGCCAAAGTTTATGCAAATTAGTTCCGGGAGTCATGTCTCTGACTTCTACAGTAGATTTTGACATTACTTGTCATGACCAGCTCTACGGTTCTCCGCTCACACAGGTAATTTTAGTACACTGAAGAAAATTAGACACAGCCTAGTGTGCACTGTAGCTTCAGAGCGTTAAAGTAGGTGACTAATGTCAGCCTTCTGTGACCACCTCTAGTGACCTCAAGGACACATCAAAAGTAAGAAGAACCAGAAAACCAGTCAAGTAGAGGCGTGCACGCAAAGTTTGGAACAATAAGATATGATAGAAACATCATGTGTTAAGATGACCTAAGGGTCCTTCCACATATCCGCATAGGAACGAGTAACCCTTCATTTTCCAACCCAACACATTATATCTTGTGAGATACGTTGGAGAGTGGCTTGCAAGCTTCCCTTTTTGCATAGAATCCCCTGTAAACTAACAAGCTTGGGAGTTTTCCAGAGCAATCTGAAAGACTGTCTCCAGGCTATAGTCCTCAGTAAAATAATGAATAAAGTATTCATGAATCTATGATGCTGGCTCTTCCCCCCTGTTTATGCTATAGATATAGCAGCTCAAGGCAGAAGTACAACAGCAACCCCTCCGAAAGATCGGGATGGAAAACTGCATCAGGGGCCATTCAATGGAGGTGTGAACCAGTCTAAGTATCTCTAGGGCCTGAGCGGTCTTTCAAAATTAGAACATAAACTTGTACAGTCATGAACGGTGGTCACAGAGAATGCATGTAAGTATAATTAATCATTGATTCATTTACTCAGTTGTTCATTTATTTAGCAAGAGAAACACATGGAACTGATTTGCCTGTTGATGTCCCTGCTTCACCCTATGTGGCAAAACCACAAGGCAAAAGGAAACGAGGATTTTGTGAAAATTCTTGACAGGTGGGAGGCATATCCATACAGTGGATATTTTAAAAATAAAATAGGGAACTCCACACTTTAAATCATTTCAGTCATTTCAACTAATCAGAACATAGACTCTCTCCTGACTCTAGCTACCCTCAAAGTCCCCAGCTCTGTTTGTTTTCTTCCTTTACAGAAAGTTGGACCATTTCCTCCTAATCTCCTTCACACCCACGCCATCTGATCTCACCTTGGGCCTTCAAAGATTCATTAAGGAATTTTCCTAAATAAAGACCCTTCTGTCCCTGAGAAGAATCTCAGTCTTCCGCTGGAAATCATGCCTTTACAAGAATAGTATTTTAAGAAATATATTCTTGTAATAATATTTTTAAATGTTTACAATTGGAAGACTTTATTTGCTGAAATTACCGACAAGGCTAAGATAGATCAAGGTGATGCATCAGCAATACATTCCTATATTGATAACAAGCAAAAAGTCTATTTATTTGTTCAGGTGCGCTGAGTAGAGTCTGCTATCGTTGGTTCTTTTTCTAGAGTCACTGCAGTCTCCAAAATCTTACCCTTAAAGATTCCTTCCGTTGGTGAAGCACTGCCCTCTTCAGGCAAAGTTGGTGAAAGTATCAATTCTCACTAGGGCCCATTAACATCTGCAATGAATTTAATTCGTAAGATCACAACCTTTGTGAGCTCAGGCAGACAAAAACAAAACTCTAGGAAATGACACAAGTCTTGCCCAAATCTGGGTAACTTTTAGATAAATTAGTGAGGTTTTTCACTTATGTAATTACAGGCTGAATGTGTATGATTTTTTTTAACTCTGCAATCTCATGAACGATAAACCAAAAAGAAAGAAAAGAATACTTTAAGACTTGTGCAATTCCTAAACTAATAAGAAATTATTTCAAAAGTGATAGTTAAGGTCCACAGTGTCCAAATTGTTTTCTCCTCTTAGTTATAAACAATAAAGGGTTGTCAGCTTATTGATATGAGAACAAATCCCAAAGAAATACATTCTTAAAAATTACTTAATTAGCCTTGTGCATTGTTTTAAAAACTAAGAATATTTCAGTGACTGATGAGAGATCAAGTGTTTTCTTTTTTTAAAAATTTTTAAGTTGTATTTATTTTGAGAGACACAGAGACAGTGCGAGTTGGGGAGGGGTAGAGAGAGAGGGAAAGAGAGAGAGAATCCCAAGCAGTCAATATGCTGCCAGCACAGAGCCCAGTGTGAGGCTTAAACCCAGGAAACAGTGAGCTGAACCTGAGCTGAAACCAAGAGGTGGACACTTAACTGACTGAGCCACCCAGGCGCCCCTCAAGTGTTTTCAAATTCTATTTAAACAAAACGCTTCAGTGGCTGAAGGCCAGCAGTTCTTATTCTTAAAATAAGAGTGTAAGGTGCTGAGCCTTATTATAAACTTCATTAAGTTTTATTTGAGCCCTGAAGTGTTCATTGTAGAAGGAGGCATTGTGGGAAGAAAATGACCTTGTCAATTGGCTGTTGATGCCCACACACACAAAAAATTAGATGTATCTGTACTTTTTATAAGAATACTTTGCACTATCTTGTTATAAACTTATTTACTCATTCTAAGCATAAATTTTAAAATCTGCCTTCATATGAGTCCCTGTTTATATCCTATGGAAACTTTGAACTATACATTTGGAGTCATGAGTTTCAGCAATGAATTTCAAGCTGTGGACTCTCAGAGGAAAACCATAACACCTCTCAACATGAGAAAAGTCAATATTGACATCTGGAGAAAGAACATACTATGTGCTAATAATTAAGCCAGACACATCTCAAAATACAAAACTACAGTCAATTATCGAAGGTTAAATTTTTTTTTTAAAATAGGATAATTGTGTCAGAAAATGTTTCTATGATTGTAGTTTACAAAAATCTGTAAATTATATAGAAAAGAATAGAGTTCACATTAAACATTTTAGAAGTCACCAATATTGAGTTTGGTTTGAATCATGTTCCTTATGAAATTATATATTAATTTAATGACTTCGGTCATAAAAAATGGGTAACAATCTGCAAGCTTGAGAATTAATTAAAACTTGTTATAAAATTAATTTGAAATGAACAGCGGGTTGGAAAATATCAACTTATTGTTGTACATTGTACACTGTAGATGTAGAGTGAAGAAAACTAAATTTGGAAATTAAAATGCTGTATTCGAGCTATATTTTCTTTACACTCTCTCATAAGGCAGTGCAATTAGTGAAACATACAGATTTTTGAAGCCAGACTTTTGGATTCTGTCACTGGCTCTGCTCTTCCCCAATTCTGTGCGATTCTGGACATTTGCTTCTGAGTCTCTGTTTCATTATCTATTAACAGACATATATTTCTTATCTGTCAAGGGTGTTGTGTGGATTGACTCAGACAGCAGATAGAGATTCTATATCATAATGGTGACACACGATAAATGTTCAATAAATGTCAGTTTTGTTTGTGTATTATTCCCCTTCACTTTGGGAAGCATAGTTTCTTTATCTCTAAAACTGTAGCTATAATAAAGCTAACATAAATTAAGCTAGTACACGGCCTATTCCCAAGATAATTAATAAAATTAACATATATTTTACTTGAGAATTCTTTGTAAACTAGAACGCTATGCCACCCTTTAGAATTTGTTAAGGTGGTGGTTGATCATAATACATAAAAAAGGAAAGTTAACTCTCCTCATCCATGATCACAGTAAAGGGTATACAGTAAGAAAAATATATTGCTAAATCTGGAAGAAAAAATGTATCACTCCACTGTAGAAATACCACATTTAGAATACTGAAATCTATTTTGTTTATACTGTTTATTTATATTGTTCTAATAGTTTCATAAGTAGACTTCCAAAAAGGGGCCAATTCTTTATGCAATCAGTCTCAATCATATGCCAAGTTTATTGGTCCTTGTACTGTTAGTATATACCTAAAATTTCTAAATAAGTCTCTTGTATGTCTAATTATGTGATACAATAGTAAAATGATTCATAAAATTGAGTGTCTGATACTGAATGCGAGGATTTGCTATTACAACAGCATGAAAAGCAAAATAAAATCTCAAAACGTAAGACTGAAACTCAAGACCCTCTGTTATCTGAATTTACATGTAATTGCAAATATTTCTTCCACTCCTCTTCTCACTTTCAATCCAGATCTTGTATTCCAGGTTATTTTTTATGCTTTTCATTAAATTTTGAGATAGAATTTATGTACTATTAAATGCACCTAATGAGTGTACATTTCGATGAGTTTTCACAAATGTATACGCCCTTATGCACACACGCATGCATCTATCACAATAATGATAAAGAAGATACTTATCACCACAGAATGTTCTCATGTGCCTATTGCCAGTACACCTCTAACCCAGCCAGACGCCAACAACACCTGCTTTGCTTTCTATCTTTTGTAGTGTTTTATTTAAACAGAAGCGTACAGTATGATTCTTTGATACCTGTCTTCTTTAACTCAGCATACTATTTTGAGATTCATTCATGCTTCTGCAGGTATCAGTTGTCGACTCTTTCTTATTTGCTGAGTAGTAGTCTCTGGTATGAATAGACCAGAGCTTGTTTTTCCATTTGTGTTTTGATGGATGGGCTGACTCTTATTTTTGGCCATCTGAATAACGCTTCTGTAAACATTTGTATACAAGTATCTGTGTAGACATATGTTTTCATTTCTCTTGGACAAATGCCTAACCGTGTAAATATTTATAAATGTTGTTTAACTTTTTAAGATATTGACAATACAACTTCCAAAGCCATGGTACCAATTTACATTTCCACCAACACTGTGTGGGATAATTGAAATCTTAATACTGAATCTTCTAATCTATCAATATGGCATATTTCTCCATTTATATAGGTCTCTTTATTTTCGTTCAACGTTGTTTTGTAATTCTCCATTTCAATTCTTGCATGTATTTAAAAAAAAATTTTTTTTCAACGTTTATTTATTTTTGGGACAGAGAGAGACAGAGCATGAACGGGGGAGGGGCAGGGAGAGAGGGAGACACAGAATCAGAAACAGGCTCCAGGCTCTGAGCCATCAGCCCAGAGCCCGACGCAGGGCTCGAACTCACGGAACGCGAGATCATGACCTGGCTGAAGTCGGACGCTTAACCGACTGCGCCACCCAGGCACCCCTCTTGCATGTATTTTTAAAAAAAAATATCCCTAATTATTTCATGTTTTATGCTATTATAAATCATAAGTTTAAAATTGTAAAAAAATTGTTAAAAATAGTTTTCACTGTATAGATTTTTCACCTCTTTGGTTAGATTTATTCCTAGGTATTTTATGGATTTTTGTGCAACTGTAAATGGGATCGATTCCTTGATTTCTCTTTCTGTCACTTCGTTGTTGGTGTATAGGAACAACGATTTCTGTTCATTGATTTTATATCCTGAAACTTTGCTCAATTCATAAATCAATTCTAGCAGTTTTTTGGGGGAAACTTTGGGTTTTCCATATAGAGTATCATGTCATCTGCGAAGAGTGAAAGTTTGACCTACTCCTGGCCAATTTGGATGTCTTCTATTTCTTTGGGTTGTCTGATTGCTGAGGCTAAGACTTCCAATACTATGTTGAATAACAGTGGTGAAAGTGGACATCCCTGTCTTGTTCATGACCTTAGGGGGAAAGATTTCAGTTTTTCCCCATTGAGGATGATGTTAGCATTGTGTCTTTCATACATGGCTTTTATGATCTTGAGGTACGATCCTTCTATCCCTACTTTCTTGAGGGTTTTTATCAAGAAAGGATGCTGTATTTTGTCAAATGCTTTCTCTGCATCTATTGAGAGGATCATGTGATTCTTGTCCTATCTTTTATTGATGTAATGAATCACATTGATTGTTTTGTGGATATTGAACCAGCCTGGCATCCCAGGTATAAATCCCACTTGGTCGTGGTGAATAATTTCTTTAATGTATTGTTGGATCCGATTGCCTAATATCTTGTTGAGGATTTTTGCATCCATGTTCATCAGGGAAATTGGTCTATAGTTCTTTTTTATAGTGGGGTCTCTGTCTGGTTTTGGAATTAAGGTAATTCTGGCCTCATAAGAAGAGTTTGGAAGTTTTCCTTCCATTTCTATTTTTTGGAACAGCTTCAAGAGAATAGGTGTTAACTCTTCCTTAAATGTTTGGTATAATTCCCCTGGAAAGCCATCTGGCCCTGGACTCTTGTTTTTTAGAGATTTTTGATTACTAATTCAATATCCTTACTGGTTATGGGTCTGTCCAAATTTTGTTTCTTCCTGTTTCAGTTTTGGTAGTGTACATGCATCTAGGAATTTGCCCATTTCTTCCAAATTGGCGTTTTATTGGTATATAATTGCTCATAACATTCTCTTATTATTGTTATTATTTTTGCTGTGTTGGTTGTGATCTCTCCTCTTTCATTCTTGATTTTATTTGGGTTCTTTACTTTTTCTTTTTGATCAAACTGGCTAGTGGTTTATCAATTTTTTTTATTCTTTCAAAGAACTAGCCTCTGGTTTCATTGATCTGTTCTACTGGGGTTTTTTTGGTTTAGATAGCATTAATTTCTGCTCTAATCTTTATTATTTCCTGTCTTCTGCTGGCTTTGGGTTTTATATGCTGTTTTTTTTCCAGCTCTTTAAGGTGTAAGGTTAGGTTGCATATCTGAGGTCTTTCTTCCTTCTTTAGGAAGGCCTGGATTGCTATATACTTTCCTCTTATGACCGCCTTTGCTGTATCCCAGAGGTTTGGGGTTGTGGTGTTATCATTTTCATTGACTTCAGTATACTTCTTAATTTCCTCTTTAACTGCTTGGTTAGCCCATTCATTCTTTAGTAGGATGTTCTTCAGTCTCCAAGTATTTGTTACCTTTCCAAATTTTTTCTTGTGGTTGATCTCAAGTTTCATAGTGTTGTGGTCTAAAAATATGCACGGTACGATCTCAATCTTTTTGTACTTTCTGAGGGCTGATTTGTGTCCCAGTAGGTTGTTTATTGTGGAGAACGTTCCATGTGCAATGGAGAATGTATACCCTGCTGCTTTAGGATGAATTGTTCTGAATATATCTGTTAAGTCCATCTGGTCTACTGTGTCATTCAAAGCCATTGTTTCCTTGTTGATTTTTTGATTAGATGATCTGTCCACTGCTGTGAATGGGGTGTTGAAGTCTCCTACTATTATGGTATTGCTATCTATGAGTTTCTTTATGTTTCTGATTAATTGATTTATATATTTGGGTCCATCCACATTTGGCGTATAAATGTTTACAATTGTTAGGTCTTCTTGGTGGATAGACCCCTTGATTATGATATAATGCCCTTCTGCATCTCTTGATGCAGTCTTTATTTTAATGTCTAGACTGTCTGATATAGGTATGGCTACTCTGGCTTTCCTTTGTTGACCATTAGCATGATAGATGGTTCTCTATCCCCTTACTTTCAATCTGAAGGTATCTTTACGTCACAAGTGGATCTCTTGTGAACAGCATATAGATGGATCTTGCTTTCTTATCCATTCTGTTACCCTATGTCTTTTGATTGGAGCATTGAGTCCATTGATGTTTAGAGTGAGTACTGAAAGATATGAATTTATTTCCATTTTGTTGCTTGTAGAGTTGGAGTTTCTGGTGGTGTTTCTGGTCCTCTCTAATCTTTGTTGCTTTTGGTATTTATTTATTTATTTATTTATTTATTTATTCATTTATTTATTTATTTATTTATATTTTCATCTTTTCTCCCCTCATAGAGTCCCCCTTAAAATTACTTGCAGGGCTGGGTTAGTGGTCATGAACTTCTTTAATTTTTGTCTGGAAAACATTATCTCTCCTTCTATTTTGAATGACAGCCTTGCTGGATAAAGAATTCTTGGATGCATATTTTTCTGATTAAGCACATTGAATATATCCTGCCACTCCTGTCTGGCCTGTCCAGTTTCTGTGGATAGGTCTGAGGCAAACCTGATATGTCTTCCCTTGTAGGTTAAGGACTTTTTTCCCTTGCTGCTTTCATGATTCTCTCCTTGCCTAAGCATTTTTTGAATTTGACTATGAGATGCCTTGTTGATGGTCGGTTTTTGTTGAATCTAATGGGGGGGTCCTCTGTGCTTCCTGGGTTTTGATGTCTGTGTCTTTCCCCACGCTAGAAAAGTTTTCCACTATGATTTGCTCACATAACCCTTCTACCCCTATTTCTCTCTCTTTCTTTTCTGGGACACCTGATTCTGATGTTGTTCCTTTTTAATGAGTCACTGATTTCTCTAATTCTTAAATCGTGCTCTTTTGCCTTAATCTCCCTCTTTTTTTTCTGCTCATTATTCTCCGTAAGTTTGTCCCCTATATCACTGATTCTCTGTTCTGCCTTATCCATCCTTGCTGCCGCATCATCCATCCGTGATTGCGGCTCAGTTATAACATTTTTTATTTCATCCTGACTAGTTTTTACTTCTTTTATCTGCACAGAAAGTGATTCTAATCTATTTTCCACTCCAGCTGGTATTATTATCATGATTCTAAATTCTGGTTCAGACATCTTGCTTGTATCTGTTTTGATTAAGTCCCTGGCTGTTGTTTCTTCCTGCTCTTCCTTTGGGGTGATTTCCTTCGTTTCATCATTTTGAATGGAGAAAAGGGACTAATGAGGTAGAAAAAATTAAAATGAAAAACAATTAAAATTAAAAAAATATTAAAATTAAAAAATTAAACACACACACACAAATCGAATAAATGATGCTAGATCCTAGGTGTGTTGGTCTGGGTGTTGAAAGTGGCTTGATAGATTAGAGAAAAAGGGGGGAACAAAGGAAATCATTGGAAAATTTGAAAAAATGAATACACTGAAGTAGACTAAATTGAAATGATGGAAGTAAAATAGAATTTGAATAATTTTACACAAAAGTAAAGAATATAGTAAAAAAATTAAAGAGATTATTTTTAATAAAAATTAAAAATAAAAATGTATTTTTTCTCTTTCTGTATTCAAGAAAACGAAAAGAAATGATAAAGAGAAAAAAAGAAAAAAAGAAAGAAAGAAAATTAAATAGATGGACCTGCTAACAGACTGAAATACGACTGAAATTACTTCGTTTTCCCCTAGAAGTCAGACTATGAAGCGTTTTGTTGTCCATAAACTAAGCAGGCTATGACACTTCTGTTCTTGAAGAGCGAGGTTGGCCCAGTTGGGCGGGGCTAGGTGTAATGTCTCCATTCTCCACTAGATGGCGCTGCTTGCCTACTGGGGTGGATCGTTGTGGCGCTCCTAGGTGCATATGCGCATTGGCGGGAACGGTAAAAATGGTGTCACCCAGCTACCCGGTCTCCAGTATCAGAATTCTGTTCTCCATGGTCAGTAATCACACACCTGTCCTTTGTGTTCAGCCTTTCGTCCACTCCCCACTTTCACACTGTCTGTGACCAAGCCCCAGGTAGGACCTCTCTCCTGAGTTTTGTCTCAGATGCAGCTGTTTTCCCTGGCCCCTTACTTCTAAGGGACTGTGACTTGACCTGTTCTGCCCCTCTGCAGAGGGTCTCACTGAGCAATGGCCAAATGCCAGCTGCACCCAGGAAAGTTCGCAGGACCATGCTGCTGCTGATGACAGAGACTTGGGCCAGGTTCCAGCCTGCCCCAGAAAAAGTGTGCAAGATAGTGTAGGAGCAGCATGTCAGGGATTATGGAAAATCACACCACACATCTGGCACCAGCCTTCACCCTTAATGACCTTGTTCCAGCACCCTTAATGACCCTTGTTCTGGGGTCTGCTGGGTCCATGTGGCCTCACAGTCTCTACCAAATGTCCTTCCAGCAGTGGAACCACTTCTCCCTGGGTGGCCCGAGAACCTCCCGGACCCCACTCTGCTCCTGGGGATTCGCCCTTCCCACCAGAGCACTACCAGGTATCGAGCTGCAGAGTTGCAGCCTTTGCGTTCCCCTTGTTTACAGTCTTAATGGAATTGAAACCCTCTCCTTTCTCCCTTTTTCGTTTAGTCCCTGTGGCTGTTTCCAATTTTCCACTTTCTCTCCAGCTGCTTTTGGGGAGGGAGGCTTTTCCCATATTCCCCGCCCTCCCCCCCACCGACCTCCATCCTCTCTCTGCATGCAAAAGCGGCTCCCTGCCCTCCATGGCTTCTCTTTCCCCAAGTTCACCAGATTGTTGTGTTAATCCTCAGATCAGTTTTCTAGGTGTGCAGGATGGTTTAGTGTTGGTCTGGCTGCATTTCATGGACATGAGACACACAAAAAACTTCCATGCTGTTCTGCCATCTTGGCTCCCTCCACTGGTTTAACTGAGTTTTTAAATTTGCCTTCCACATTTCATTTTGCCATTTTCTGATTTTAATCTCTACACTGTTATTAATTCATCCTTATACTTACTTTGGATTGAATTCACTCTTCTTTCCAATTCCTTCTTTCTCCTCTCCCTCCTTGTCTTTCACCACTCCTCCTCCTCCCTCTCCCTCCCCCTCCCCCATCCTTTTTTGGTTCTTCATGGTTTAAAGTGAAAGTTTGGATTATTGATTTTAGATATATTCTCGTTTTAACAACCGTGTTCAAAGATATAAATTTCCCTGAAATCTCTACTTCATTATACCACACAAATTTTGATATATTTCTTAGTATCTTTATTCAGTTCAAAATATTTTCTACTTTCTCCTTTAATTTCCTCTTATCTATCTGTTATATAGAAGTGTGCATTATAATTTCTCCAATATTTAGCAATTTTTCATTCTGTTAGTAATTTCCAGTTTAATTCCAATTATCAGTTAATACATTATGAATGACTTCTACTCTTACAAATGTACTAAGACTTGTTTTATAGGTCATCATATGGTATATCTTGGTGATTTCTCCACGCTCAGTTAAAAGAATGTCCATTTTTTAAGTTTTTGTGTGGAATGTTCTATAAAGTATATTAGAACACTTTGGTTGATAGCCTTTACACTATTCCCCCAGCCCTAAAGATTTCCTCTGTACTTGTTCTATTAATTACTAGGCTGTAAAGTGTTGAGAACTCCTATTGTATGTAGACTTGTCTGTTTTTGCTTTCAGTTCTGCCCACTTTTTACTTAATGTAGTTTGAAGTTTTGTTGTTAAGTGTATAGCCCAGGTAGAACCATTTTTCTTGTTAATAAATTGATTTCCTCATCGTTTTGAAGTATTCTCTGCACCCTTGGAAATATTCTTTGCCCTGAAGTCCACTTTTTCTGAAATTAATACCGCCACTGTTGCTTTATTATGATTAGTATGGGATATAAATATATGTTATATATTATATATAATAAAGATCACCTTATTTTATAATTTCTACTTTCTTTACAGTGATTGGTATCTTGGTATTTAAACCTCTGCTTTAAGTTAGAATGATTAGATTATTTCTTTGATAATACTTTTAATGTGATTGGGTTAAATCGACCACATTCCAATTCTTTTCTATTTCTCTCATATGTCTTTTCTTTTCCATGTTTTTTCCTGCCTATTAAAAACTAATGGTGTATTTTTTTGCATTCCATTTTATGTTAAGTATTTGTTTATTTTTAATGTTTGTTATCACATATGAGTTCTCTAAGAAGCAGCTTCTGAAACAGAATTTAAAGTTTATTAGGGAGTACCCATAGGATTAACACCAGTGATAGAGGAAGAAGGATTAGGCACAGGAAGAAGACAGATGAGATATAGACTTGAGTACTTCCCCTGACCTCACAGAGAACTCTGGACTGAAATAGTTCATCAGGATTGTCCTATATTGAACGGAAGTTTCCAGTAGTTCATAAATATGCTTTGGTCAGTCACACCAGGGTATTTGAGATATGCTCCCAGGTCAGTAATAAGGTTCTGTTTTGTTTTGTTTTGTCTTAATTTGGGGTAGTTTATTTTACTGTATATTCAAGTTCACTGATATTATCTCCTGCAATGACTAATCTACTTATAATTCTACCAACTGAATCTTGCATTTTTAGATATTATATTTTTCATTTCTAGAAGTTCCTTTCAGTTCTTTTTGCCATGTGTTTCTTTTCGTCCCTCACTCTGCTCCCAAAATATCTTTAAACATATTGAGCATATTTAAAACATATTCTTTAACACCCTGGTCTGCTAATTTTATCATCTTTATTATTTCTGGCAGTTTTTATTGAATAACCTGTATCCAAATGCACTTAATATTTTTTTAATTAGATGTATGATATTTTGATTTTTATGTTTTAGGGTGTTGGATTTCATTTTCTTCCTTTAAAGAGTTTTGGGTGGTTAGATTTTCTTTTCTTTCTTATACAGTTATGAAGTTTGCTCTTGTAGGCAATTAAGTTACTTGCAAATCAAGTTGATCTTTTGGAGGCTTATTTTTAAGATTTGCAGGGCAGACCCACAGCAGCCTTTATTCGGGACTAAATTAGCCTTATTAACGATTGACCCTTCTTGGGACTCCACTAATTGCTCTTTAAAAATTGTGCAGGATGATTAGGTGGCTCAGCTGGCTAAGCGTCATACTCTTGATTTCAGCTCAGGTCAAGATCTCATGGTTCAGTTCATGGGATCAAGCCCCACGCTGGGCTCTGCACAGACAGCATGGAACCTGCTTGGGATTATCTCTCTCCCTCTGTCTCTGCCTCTCCCCTGTGCTCTCTCTATCTTGCAAAATAAATAAATAAACTTTCAAAATATACAAATAAAAATTGTTCAAAGTAGTCTCCACACTAGCTGGAATTCAAGCTTTCCCCAAGTGTGATGAAGACTTGGAATTGTCCCCATGTAAGAGTCCTGGATCCTGGGGCACCTGGGTGGTTGAGGTTGAGCATCTGACTCCTGATTTTTGCTCAGGTCATGATCTCAGTGCAGAGCCAGCATGGGATTCTTTCTCTCCTTTCTCTCTGCTCCTCCTCCCACTCATGTGCATTCACCAGGCTAGCTCTTGCTTTTTCTCAAAATGAATAAACCAACTTAAAAAATAAAAAAGAATCCGAACATGCCTTTTCCTTTATGAGGTTCTACCCATGTATGTGGGATATGTATTCAAGTAAAGATTTAATGGGACCCCTATTCTGATTTCTGGAGCTTTCTCCTCAGGGTGCCCTCCTTTTCAGTGCCCTGTCCTGCAAATTCTGCCTGCTGCAGTTTTCCTCAACTTTGATCTCTGTCAACTCGACTAAGCAAGGCCATTGGTTCTGTCTCTATTCCTCATCCCTACCTGTGATTCAGAAATTGCCTATGAGTAGAAATCTGATGCAATCATGAGGTTCACCGTGTTTGTTTCTCTTCTCCTTAGAATTAGTCCTACACTGCTTATTGTCCGATATGGGACAAGAAATTTTATTATGTTTTTTCATATTTATCTTATTGTGTAAAGAGGGAAAACTTTATCCCTGAATCCCCTCAGACCTAGGGGTAAGGGTGTTTACTCATTATTCTTTTTTCTTCCTGTCACCCACCTCCTGAAAGAGGCATGTAACGTATCTCTCTGAGAACTACAGTGCGTTACTTGGTTTCCTTTGATTCTATATATCTACATGTCTCCCTTCCCCAGTCACTGGCTTAATCTTCTTTCTTAACTTCAATGACCAGCTGCCCCACCTCTAGCCTAGGTTTTCATTAGAGTTTTTATTTTTGTTAGTAATTGTGGCATAATAAACCACCCCAAATTCAGTGACTTAAAATGTGGTTTATAATTCAATAGGTTAATTGAGCTCAGCTGGAAAATTCTGTTCCATATGATATTAACAGTAGCCTCTGTATGCTGGAATCCCAAGCCTGACATACAGGGACATCTTGAAGGCTGGGCTAAGCAAGAGATGCCAGCATTGCTGAGTCTCTCTTCCCTTCCTGCCCATGTCATCTCTCCATGGCATAGTTCTATATAGTCTCTCCAGATAGGACTACTTACTTGAAGACTCATGAGTCCTGAAAGTGAAAAAAACAGAATCTGACAGCTTTTCTTAAGGCTCGATCCCAGAACTGGCAAAATTCATTTCCACCACATTCAATGGTTAAAGCCATCAGAGATACCAAGGATTCCTACAAGGCTACAATAATTAAGGCACTGTGCTATCGGTGCAAAGGTAGAAAAAGAAACCAAATATGCAGATCCTAATGCTTAACAATAAAAGCAGCTATTTATTTTGGAATGATTTCAAATATAGAAAAATATTGCAAAGATAAAACAGAAAGTTTCTATATACCTTCACTCAGTTTCCTTGAATGTTAACATCTTACAGTACCATGATACATTTGTCAAAAATAAGAAGCCAACATTGGTGCACTACTCTTAACTAAACTCCAGGTTTCATTGAAGAATCACTAGTTTTTCCACTAATGCTTGTTTTCTGTTCCAGGATCCACCCAGTGCATAAAAACTTACTTCTATACGGTGATTTGATTATGATAACATACCACTACAATCCATAGGGCGTAGGATTTCCTTTCAAAAAAATGACACTGAATCAATTGGTTACTGAAGAGAAATATGAACCTTGACCTTCCTCTATGCACTATACAAAAGTTAATTTGAAATGGATCATAGTTTTAAGCTTGAGACGTTAAATTATAAATCTTTTAGAATAAAACATGGGATACTATCTTCATAACCTTGAAGTGGGCTAAAGGTTTTTCAAAAGAAAATAGAATTTTGAAAGTAGCAAGAGAACAATGACTCATGGTGTACAAAAGCACCCTAATAACGCAATCAGCACGTGTAAGGTACATGAAAAGGTGCTTGACATCATTAACCATCAGGGAAATGCAGATCAAAATCACCATGAGATATCACCTCACACCTGTCAGAATGGCTGTCATCAAAAGCACAAGAGATAATAAGTGTGGGTGAGGATATGGAGAAAAGAAAAATCTTGTAGACCGTTGGTGGGGATGTAAATTGGTGCAGCCACTATGGAAAACAGTACGGAGTTTCCTCAAAAAGTTAAAAATAGAACTACTATATGATCCAGCACTCCCACTTCTGGGTATATACCCAATGACAGTGAAATCATTTCAAGGAGATATCTGCGCTCCCATGTTTATTGCAGCACTGTTCACAACAGCCAAGGTTTGGAAATAATCTAAATGTTCTTTGGTGGATAAATGAATAAAGAATATGTGATATATATAATATATATAGCATAATATATATAGAGATAGATTTAGATATATAGATATAGATATTATTCAGTCATTAAAAAAAAAGAAATCCTGTCATTTACAAGGCCAATTTCATAGAAACAGAGAATAGAATGGTGGTTACTAGGAGCTGTGGAGAGGGTTTGTGGGGAGCTACAAGGGCATAAACTTTCAGTTTTGAGAAGAGTAAGTTCTGAGGATCTAGCATAAAGCATGGTGACTATAGTTAATAATATGGTTCTGTATACGTGAATATTGCTGAGAGTACATCTTAAGTATTTTTACCACAAGCACACAAAAAGTTAACTCTGTGAGGTGATGGGTATGTTAATTATCTTGATCTTGGTAATTATTCTACAACGTATATAAATCATCATGTTGTACACTCTAAATATATATGATCATTATTGTCAATTATTCCTCAATATGGTTGGTGGGGGGGAAGTACATTCTGTGAGATTCCATTAATATAGTTAACAAGCAGAAAAATCTGATCTGTGGAGATGGATTTTGTGATTAGAATCCACCAGCTCGTTAAGGTTTTCCAAGACTGTTTCTGATTTTTTGCACTAAAAGTCTCACATCCAGGGAAACTCACTTCCAGGCAGACCAGGGCAGATGGTCAATCTAGGTGATAACCTCAGGGGGGTTGTATTAGTTATCTATTACTGCATAACGAATTGTCTCAAAACTCCATAGCTTAAAACAATAAGGGACACTAATGTCACATGGCTTATCTGGGTCATACATTGTGGGCACCCTAGCAGGTCATAAATTTGGGTGTTTCATGACCTTGCAGCCATGCTATCAAGCAAGACTGTCATCATCTGAAGGCTGGACTAGGGCTAGAGGTTGTGTTTCCAAGAAGGTTTTACTCATAGGGCTATGACTTTTGTGATGGCTGCTGCCAGGAGAACTCAGTTCCTCATCAGGTTGGACCTCTTCATAGAATTGCTTAGAATGTCCACATGAAGTGGCAGCTGGCTTCCCCAAAATGCATAATCCAGGAGAAACAAGAAAAAACACATAATGTCTTTTGTGGACCTGGTCTCAAAGACAGCACACCATCTCGTCTGAAATAAAATAGTAGTAAGAAAAACACCCTTATTTTTGTGCAAGGAGACTATACAAGGATATGGATACCAGAGGCGGGGTTCATTGGGATCCATCTTGAGGCTGGTTGTCACAGGGCTACTGACTGAAAAAGGACATGAGGGAATTGCCTGGGGTGCTGGCAATGTTTTATATCTAGGTCTGGGTGGTAGTTACATGAATGTATTTATATGAGAGAATTCATCAAGCTGTGCATTCAGGATTTGTGCACTTTATTCTATGTATGATTTGCCACAATCTAAAATATAGACATAAAGGAAGAAAGCAGTGGGACTATGTAAACATGTACATATATGAACACCTTTACCTGCTGCTTGAAATATGTGAATGACTTTGGGGCATCTGGGTGGCTCAGTTGGTTAAATGTTCGACTTCAGCTCAGGTCATGATCTCAGGGCTCGTGATTTCAAGCCCCATGTCAGGCTCTGTGCTGACAGCTCAGAGCCTGGAGCCTACTTTGGATTCTGTGTCTCCCCCTCTCTCTCTGCCCCTCCCCAACTCGTGCTCTGTCTCTCTCTCTCAAAAATAAATAAATAAACATTTTTTAAAAAAGTCTTTGAATGATTTCATAATTACATAGAAATGGAGACAAAAATCATTACTATTGGTGGTAAGGCCACAATTAGGACTGCCTCTCTTCTGGCATTACTTTACTTTCCTCTTCTAATCCTCACTTCATCTGCTGATGACTTTTACGAACTATATCCTTGTCAGTCTAGACTCTGAAATACTGGTCCTCTGTCTGAAAAATTCTTTTCTGCTTCTTGTTCTTCTTTTTGGTCCTAGTTTAAAACTGTTTCATCAAATGAATTAGGAACCTAACTACTTATTTAGAGGATTGGTAATTACAGGGGGGGAAATAGGCATTTGTGATGTCTTGTCAGTAAAAATTGTCTTTCAAGTTTACCAGATACCCCCAATTGATATTGGAAAGGGCTTTTTCAAACATTATTAGCTAACAAAAATACACTGAGTGATAGAAAACTCTAATTTTGCAACCATGATGGTGTAAAGGTAATCATATAGAGCCATTGGACACTAAAACTGTATCAGTAACTGGGCATTTTGCAAGAAGTTGAGGTATTATGCTAGCTAGCTTGTTGGGTTTGGATACATTTATAATCTCATATTGAAGATATCTTGCCAGCTGTAAGTTAACCCAGAAATCAAACTTAAAATAACTAATAATGAAAAAACCTACATTATGCATGATATGCTTTTTGAAATGATACAATAAAAAGTACACAACATTATCTATGCAGTGAATCTTATCCAGTCTCTAGATTTAACTTTAAAGTTACAGAAAATACAATATATAGAAAAACAAGTTAAATACATGAAAACGAAATAATTCAGACATACCCAGAAGGTAGTATATTGCCCAAGCCGCCAATGTCACATGTGTGTGTACGTGTACACACACACACACACACACACACACACACACACACACGTGAAGGGGACAATATTATAGATTAAAACAGACCAATGCAATGCATGGCCTTGAAATTAGCCTGGTTTTTTTTAACTTTTACCATTTAAAAAAACAATTTGAGAAGATTGAATATGACTGGGAATTATATATTAGGGAAATGATGGTTTTCCTCTTAGTAATGATTTTAAGATTATATAGAAAATTTTCTGCTATTTTAGAGATGCCTACTAAACTAAATAAAGGAAAATAGTAAGTAAATACTTTGATTTCAAAAACTTAGCAAAGGATGACATAAATATGGCAAAATATAAACAATTTTTATATCTAAAATACAAGTTCAAAAGTCACTTCATTTCAATTTTGACTTGAAAAGTCAAAAGTGACTTCATCAAAAGTCCACTCATCCACCCTGACCTAAGTAAGGGCCTATGACAATAGTCACAATATTTTTCATAGCATTTATCACAATTACAATTATTCATTTACTTAATTGTAAATGCTGGGCTATAGCCCCTTTAAAGTAAGGCTCATCCTATCTTATTCAACATTGTTTGCAAATGTTCAGTAACTACTAGTTGAAGGAAAAAATGAAGGACATGGATGATTCCCAATCCTTTGATCATTTATTTCTTGCCTCTTTTTTCATATTTTTCTTTTATGTTAAACAACCTGCCCTCCTAATGTCAATTCTATTAGCTGAAATTGTGTAAATCTCCAATCAATTGTTACTTCTTGCATGAAGTTTTCTCTTATTTTGCCAATCAAACTAATTTCTTCATCTTCAGCATGATTATTACTCCATCACAACAAAAATAACACATTTAATTTCTATGTAACTATTCATTTGTGTGTGTATTACACTCTATTTATATAAAAACAAGGATTGAGCATTTCTATCTGTCTTTTTTTCTTAAAGACTTTATTAGTTTATAAGGGTATAATAAACCATTGAAATTGGGCCCATATCAATATGTGCACTGTGTACCTTTTATTGTATTATTATATTTTTAGTTCTGGTATTCTTTTGTGACAAAATATTATGGGTCCCCCCCCCCCAGGTGGACTGTAGTTTCATAAATTTCAATAACACAATAGAATTAGCAACTTCCTTAGACACATCAAATCTCTCATACTGACACTCAGTACCAGGTGGGATCTGTGCCAGAGTGTAAGCCCACTGAATGCAGAAGCATGGAAGCCAACAACAAAAGAAATGGAAAGAGAACTTTAAAGCATGAGACTTCGCTTGTCACATTGGGTCCCCAGAGAACTCACCTGGGGGTGTTATCCCACAGACAATAGTATGATACAGAGATAACCTAGTGGATGTTCTATGTCAGAGGCAGTAGTAAGAGTCTGGGAAATCTTTGAGCCAAGGAATTCCAAAGCATGTGAGATGAAAAGAACACCTATAGAAACTGAAAGGCAATCACACACCAATGTCCAGAATGAACAGGGTCGCTGTTGTACTTTTGCTGGGTTGACAGCTAAGGGAAAGCTGCTCTTGTTATTGGCTCCCTGGTATTTCCTGGTAATCTGCATATCTATTATGTGTGTTTGTGCACAAACATTAGCACATATTCTGCAGCTGTCCCCTGACTGCTGTCAGCTACTCCTGCCACCCACTCACCCCGAGAACTGGACACAGAGAAGAGAAGAGGGGAAAAAAGGACACAAATCTCTCCACTGGAATTCCACAAAGCAATTGACTACAGGAAGGCAAAGCACACTACCCTGGGGTCCCTTCCTGCTGGGGAGCATGGCTCTCCCATCACACACCATTGTGTGATGACATCCGGCTGGGATTCACATCCCAGTGACCAGAGAAGCAGGTTTTCCAAGGGAAGTAAATTATCCTTAAATTCATGTTTTATTAACAGGGGAGACTCAACTTCTTTATTCTTATTCTTAATTTACCCTTGCTTTTATCTTAAAATGAATAGACACATTTCCATCCTATAAGTATGAAAGCACCTACCTAATATACCTTTGTGCTTATTGTTAGACACTACTATCTTATTGTTTGGTTTCCCCAGGAGCATGTGATTTCTGAGTTTCTTTTTATTGTCTTCTGTATATCCTTAAAATCATACTATCCTTATGCTATATTCTATGCAATATCCCATTAGATGTGTTTTGGAAAAAATGGGATGTGTCACAAGTTCTATGAAGTAGTTTGTAACATGACTGGTCCAGAAAATAGAGACCAAGAAAGAAAAAAAAAAAAACTAAACTAAACCAAACCTAGGCCAGAGCCTTGTGCAGAATAATTGCTTTACAAATGTTAACTCAGATTGGAATGAGAAACCAAAATGAAAACACCGCACAATACTAATACCTTTCTTCGGATTACCCATGTTGTCCTCTCTATAGAATTCACAGTTGAGGTGCCTGTGTGGCTCAGTTGGTTAAACATCCAACTCTTGATTTCAGCTCAGGTCATGATCTCGCTATTCCTGAGTTTGAGCCCCACATCAGGCTCTGCACTGAAAGTGTGGAGCCTGCTTGGGATTCTCTCTCCCTCTCTCTCAGCCTCTCCCCTGTTCATGCACTCTCTCTCTGTCTCAAAAAAAAAAAAATAAATAAACATGTAAAAAAAATTCACAGTTATTTGGAAGCCAAAAGTTTTCATGCATGTCATATAAACTGGATGACTGATCATCTGTAAACTATTTTATTTTTTCTTATTTTCGAGATGTTATTTTTTAAAGTAATCTCTACACACGACCTGAGGCTCAAACTCAGAACCCTGAGATCAAGAGTCACATGCTCTACCAACAGCCAAGCAGATGCCTCTGATCATGTGCAAATTAAAATATTGGAAGCACTTACGCACTATGACAATTCTAATTTTGTATTTAAAATTCATGATGATAAGAATAAGAACCACCTTTTATAGCACTAAAATCTTAAGGAAATACTATTTTCCAAATTTCATTTTCTCCATTTAAATCTCATTGTTTACTCAAAAAAATATTAGACTATAGTTTGGAATTTACCATATTCTTTAACTACAGAGTTAAGCTAATCTCTTTATTGAGTTTAAAAATTTTTAAATGAGAGATGTAATTGACACAAAACATTATATTAGTTTCAGGTCATCCGTCACCACACATAGTTACAGATTTCTTTTTCTTGTGCTAAGAACTTTTAAAATCTACAATCTTAGGAACTTTCCAATATACAATACAGTTACAATATATAATACCATTAATTTATATTAACTATACAGTCACCATGCTATACATTACATCCTCAGGACGCATTTATTTTCTAACTGGAAGTTTGTACCTTTGATATTTTTCTTACTACTAATTATTAATTGTTATCAAATCTAACATGTACTTAGTGTTTTGTGGTTATAAAGAGATTTCACATTTTCTTTCATTTGTAATTTAGGAAATTTCTCTGAGGGTATCATTATTGTTACATGCTTCTCTTTCTATGGAGCTGAGTAATTAACAAACTTGCTCAAGAATGGGGTTAGGAAATACCAAAACCTTCATACTCTAAGGTTCTTCTTAATGACATTATATCACGTCTAACTCTTGACACCAAGTTATATAGACATATCCTCACAAACACCCAAAATTGTAGTTTCCGAAGAATCTAAACATCATTTCAATATTCAAAAGAAACATATATCACTTCTGTACTGATTCCGCTTCCTTAAATACTAAAGCAGCACACAGCAAGAAGTTAAGAACCAAATTATTCGGACTCTGTGTGAGATTTAACCAATCTGACTTGTTCTAGAAAGATCTGTTCAGGTTATTTAAGCAGGTTAAAAAATGATCTTCTGTCTGGTGTCCTAAAAATATGTTCTGAGAATACTGTAGAGAAACAAATGCTTAGCTCCCTCCTGGTGTTGAAATAATTTTGCTCTTGACTTCTAGTGGACACTTGGAAGGCTAATACAAAAATTTCTAAGACAACACCCTGAATCAGTATGCAGTTCATACCTACAGTGAACCAGGGAGGGGCTATGTCCAGTCGCTAGTAAGACAAAGGGCAATGAAAGGAGGAGAGTTTTGGTAGGGCTGGAATTTGACAACATGCCATATATTGAGTTTCAATACAACTTTATACAGGAATGATGCTGTTTAGTTACTGCCCATAGTGCTCTAGAAGAGGAAATTCTTACGGAATAAATTTCAGCATGTAAAAAAAAATCTGTTTCATTATTTCATTCTAAAATTTTGCAAAATAAAACCTTCTTTGTCAGAAACAATAGAGATTAAAAAAGAACGTTGTTGGCCTTCAAAGTTCTACCTTCCACCTCTCTGAAATCATTGGAATGAGGAATACAGGCTTTCCGCCTTCAGAGAACATTCTAAAATCCATGGCCTGAAAATCATGAACCCAAAACCTAGTTCTTGTTTATCTGTCTCTACAAAAACATATACTGCCACTAAGAGTAAAAGGGTATTTTTTTTTTTTTTTAAATTTTTTTTTTCAACGTTTATTTATTTTTGGGACAGAGAGAGACAGAGCATGAACGGGGAGGGTCAGAGAGAGAGAGGGAGACACAGAATCGGAAACAGGCTCCAGGCTCTGAGCCATCAGCCCAGAGCCCGACGCGGGGCTCGAACTCACGGACCGCGAGATCGTGACCTGGCTGAAGTCGGACGCTTAACCGACTGCGCCACCCAGGCGCCCCAAAAGGGTATTTTAATTAAAAAGAACTTTGCTTCTATGGTGGGCACTGAACGCTAACAATTTTAAAGGTTTCTATGCAAAATCAGAACTGAGAATGAATCACTACTATCCTAACATACGTGTGTAAAAGAAAAGAACACCTTAAGCATAACTTATGAGATTTTCGTTGAATTAATCATTGCATTTAAGGTTACATGAAGCACAACACTGCCACTTTGGGATACAACAGAGTTGTTTACAGCAAAGCCATGTTCCACCAAAAACAATCAGAAGAGTCAGATAAAATATACCATTTGCTTGAATACATTGCAGGGTTGCTAAAGAGACTATCATTGAAGAGGCCAAGATCTTAAAGAACAGGAAACCCCAGAAATGTGAGCTGGTATGATGTGAGCTGCTTTTCTACTTGGGATATTTGCTGATCTATATAGCAAGTAGCTAGAGGCTGATAAACCACTCCAAAGAACAGAGATGCAGTGGAGCAAGGCAAGATTTAACAGTCTCCTAAGGGGAAAGGAGACAAAACTGGGAGTTTGCTGCTGGCCAGTCATTCATGATTCAATAAGCCAGAATCTTGAAATGGAAGCTGCAGGGAAGTAATGCCAAACTCTGGGGTCCCCCCAGCATGAACTTTTACCCAGGAAAGAACAAGATGTTAAAAACTAAACATAAAGCCACCAAAAACGCAGAGCCGGCCACAAGCTGATTAAGAGATGAAGATAGGGTACTACTAAATAGCAGGGGTCTTATAAAACAGTTGATATCCTGAAATCTACGCCCTACAATATGGGGCAAAGCAGAGGGAGAAGAAGCCATGCTAAAAACTGTACCCCAATTTTGAGTCATATGCCTGATCCCACTGATTCCTACTGCTTTACCATGTTCAGCATTTATTATTTTCTCTGTTTTTTTATAGTCCCTATTCAACATTTCCTTCCCAACTGGCTCCTTTCCCATCAGCATTTCAACGTTCTCAACTATTACCTGTCGGCATGGAGGCTCCCACTTCCCTCTCCTGTCTCCCAGTACAACGCTATTTTCCCCTCCTCTCCATTTCTCACAGTGTACTTACTCCTGCACCCAAGATAACCTCATTCTCATGCCTGCCACGCTACTAAAATTGCTCTTGTCAAAAACTCCACTAACTCCATGACCCTCCATATTCCTAATAAGGAGCATTTTCTGCCTTTGTCTCAGTGGCTTTCCATATCATTCCAATGAAAAGATGTGCTACTCTTCTCCTTCCATTCATTTCTTCTTCACCTTTGTTGACTCTGCTTTCTAATCTCTTTTATGTACTCTTCTTTCTGTTCCTCAAACTGCTATGGTAGTTTTCTTTTCTTTCCCATTTCTGCATGTTTCTGGCTAACTCTTACAAGGTTTCAGATGTCACTTATAGATGATGCTGGCTCCTAATGTAGTGTCTAGCTCAAGATATAATCAACATTTCCAACTACACACAACTCCAAATACTGTTTTGAATCTCCATTTGGACAATTTAAATGCCCTTCAAACTCAATATATCCAATACAAATATCCCCTTGAAGTCAACTGGTAGTCCTCCATAATTTACTATCTCATCGCAGTAGCTGGTATATTGCCTATAAAATATCTTATAAATCTTTTTTCACTGTCTCTAGTCCGATCGACTGTCAATTTTTCATTGGCGATGGTAGTCATCTGCTAATAGTCCTGTGCATCTACTTTTGGTAAGCTCTAGTCCATTTTCCACCCTGAAATCCCAGCAGCCTTTTATGCATTGCAGATCTAATCACACCACCCCTCCATTTACATTTCAATCAATAACTTCCCTAAGCATTAAGGACCAAGTCTGGTCACTGTCAACCCCTCTGACATCATGGTATGCAAGTCTTCTTCCTTCTCTTCATTCCAACAAATTGTCCAGATTTCAGTTCCTTAAAGGAACCTTGCTCCCTTGTTCCCCAGAATTTTTGAAATGCTGTTTCTTCTCCCAGAATGCCCTTTCAAAGTCCTTTGTTTATTGAGCTACTTAACTCCTACTCAACTTTCCAGTGTTCATTCAAATGTCATTGCCTTAGGAAAGCTTTTTTTGGACATCTTCTGGCCATATTATGCTTGTTACAGTCTCTTCACTTTCTGTATGTTACCCTGAAGGAAAATATATTTTTGTATGTGATTATTTCCTACCACCACACATCCAACACCCCAATCCTGATCAAATTGGTAATTCCATGAAGATAAGAATCGTGTTTGTTTTATTCCCACTGTATCAGTTCCTGGCAAATTGTAGATACTCAGCAAATACATGTAAAATGAATGAGCACAAATAAATGAATGAACGGATGACTAAGAAAATACTGGGTAACCCCAGTTAGTGAGCACATCAAGGTAGAGTTGTTTGTGCTAGGCTTACTTGGATAGGCAACTTTGCTTTTCAAACACTAACTCTTCTCCTTATACCTACACCTGCCCCATCATGAAGGCAGATGGCACATCTCTAATCACAGATTAGAGATCCCTCACCATATCCTTATGGATTTAATTAGTAATTAAATTAGCAAATTTAATTAGTAAATCATATTTCTCCCTCTCCTTCATATTCCCAATGCACATGCATGTATGCACTTAAACACACACACACACACACACACAGTCAACTTCTGAAAAAAAGAAAATTACATTATTGTACTTAGGGTGTAATTTTCCCCAGAATGCTGCAATATCAAATTAGTATACAACCAAAAAGTGAGTTAAAATATAGACTATTATTAGAAACTTATATTGACTCATTGAACTGACCAATTAGTTTCTGGAAAGAACTAACTCAAATCATTGTGGGTTTTTTTTTTTCACAGTTCTTCCTCTTTCTGCTCTCAAAACTGAAATAAGTTTAAAATTAAAATAAAATGTTGCAAAATAATAGGTTTGAAATATAGCACTCTTAAAATCTTCATTTTCAAAGTACTTCAGTCTTCTGGAAGTTTCCTAAGAAAATGTGTGACTGTCATTCAATCTTCAAGTGACAGTTAGATTCCAGAACAACTTATTTCATATACTTACTTTCATACAGAGAAAAATGAGTAAGGGAACAGAAAAAAAACCCAGAAAGTTATTTTAATATTTTACTTTGTACCAAGTCCAATACTACTGCTCCAAATTGGTGCAAAATGTTGAATATATAAATATTCTTCATATTTGGCCCGATAAAATCAATATTCCTTTACAAAACTTGACAACTGATGAGCTACTTAATATAGCTCATCAAATTATGTTATTGAAAGGAGATATTCATGTTATTATCTGCAAATATAGACCTATATTTTTATAATTGCTACAAATAGAATATTATTTGGTCTCAGAAAAAAATCTGAATGTGTCATCATTTTATAGTAGAATATGTTTTTGGAGAAAAAAAAGTCTTTCATTGAAACACTTGCTTAGAAAAGGAAAAGGTTTTGATGATAGTGAAAGCATTTTGGATGACGTATTAACATACACAAGATAGTCCTTTGGAGGCGATCTTTGGAAGCTTCAGAAAACATGCATATTGCTTCACTCCAAGGCAGCTGTATGTTTTTTTCTCTGATAGCTTAACAACAAAGAACTGCTACTCAAATGTATTAGTGGCAAAAAGAGCAATAGCTACTTGGCTTTTTCTGTGGTTCTAAAAATCTTCCTTTATTTCCTATAAAAATTAATTTAATATTTTTTTGTTGTCTTTGATACCATAAAGCTCAATATGAAACAGAGTCTTTGCTCAGAGTAAGTATAGAATTGACGCTATCTGAAAAGATGTTGAGTTCCCTCTATATCACAGTTTCTTTTCTCATTATCCACACAATTTTCTTGTAATCATTGCACATTTGTCTTACAAATAACATCCAACATTCCCAGTAACATTCGTGTCTTTTGTATTTGGATTCTTCTGGTTATTCCATCCACAGGATAATTTTAGGGCTGTCTAATGTATGTGAAGTGCTGAAAATGGCATTTATGAAAATATGTATTAGTACTTCCAAAGTGGGTCACCTAAATTAAGAGCTCTGGGTTTAAACACTTATCAACATAAAAGCTGCTTTCACATCCTTACCCAAGTGTGTGGTTCCTTACTCAAAGGCTATCCCTAGGTAAATGCAAAATCAGTGAAGTGTGTTTTCAGCCGCCCAGCAACTGCTTTTGGAGACTTTTCTCCTCTTTCTAGGAACCCAGGGTTTGTCTGATAATCCTACAAAAACAATCTGCAAACTGTACTGAAATTTTTATTTATCCTACTGGGTAACTGACTGACTGCTTAAAGTGTTTCACTTCTTAGGCCTAATTATACTTTAGTAATATTAGCAATGGTATGAACTGATTTTATTGCTTCCTATATGCTAGAGAATCTAAGTACTTTCCAAGTAATAATAGAAACATGAGCACCTTCCATATCTTCTTTCTGTTTTTCTCCAGCATAAGCTTCATGGATTGCGTAACAGTCAGTAAAGTATTTTCAACAATTTAAAGATGGACAACATAATATTGCTTTTGCACCACTGGGTTATAAACCTGGTCAAGGGTATGTTACATTCTCTATGAGATTATGGCTATCATTGACGCATAGTTTTAGAAAGCTCCAGTTCTACACCAAAGACACGGATTTTATTTTTCCTAATAAAAAAGTCTGAAAAGAAAAAGAATAAAATGGGTTTTATGTTGACACACATAAAAAGAAAAAGAGACAAGAAAACAAAGCAAGAGTGAAGCAAATAAAGAGTAAGAAATAGACTAACAGGAAGCCAAATTTATCTCGGAGAATTAACTTGGATGTACCCCCACACCACCTACTCTCTTGTCAAACCTTACAAAAATATCAGCGGTAATAAGAAAAAAACTATCAAAGATGTGACATAATCCTAGAGCTAAATTTGTGCCTAAGATATACCCTTATCCAGCCTATATCCCATCCACAGGCCCACAGAGGAAAAGTGGCCACAGTCACAGCCTAGATCAGCGGGACAGAGACTGAACACAGGTTTCCTGAAGGCCAAGCCACATAAGTTCTTGGCCAAAGTTCAGTGTCTTCTTTGTGACATTGAGTTCTTTGTAAGCATTTTATAGTAATCTAACTATGATTTAGAGTGCAATAATTTGACTTGTGACTCTCCCCGCACTACCTGTATGACCAAGAGAACGGCGTTTAAGTTGGGAAGCGTAAATCCGCTTCTCTTTAAAATGTTGTTAAAGATACTGACTTCAGAAGATTGTTTTGCTGATTGCGTAAGTCTGCAAATGGCTTTTATGGGGCTTTGGAATAAAAATAGCAGCTGGTATTTATTGAGGACTTACTATGTGCTAGACCCTGCTCTAATTTATCGATATGTATTAAATTATTTTATGCTAGCATCACTTTGAAGCATATACCTCACACAACTAGAAAATATTTTAGTGAAAATAGATGATCTCAGTGAGTCTGTACAGAGCCTATATATATTAACACCATATAGGTGGAAAATATCATATATAACAGTAACGTAATAAGAAAGAACAGCTATATATCCACCTCTAAGCTTAATACCAAGAATATTACTAGTAGACTTAAAACCTCCATTGTGTCTCCCCTCGTTGTGGCCTCCTTCCTTATGTCTAGAGTTGATCACTAACCTGAATTTGGGGTAAACACTCCTTTGTTTAATTCATGATTTCCCACCTATGTGAGAAAAGGAGAATCAGGGGACACATACATTGTCTTCGTTTGTAATTTATCTTTTTACCCTTTTTTAAGATGATCTTTGATTATAAAAAGTTTTAATTTTAAGATAGACTCATTAACCAAGCATTTCCTTTAAGGCCAATGCCATTTTGGAAACCTATAACAAATATTACACATTAACATCAAGACACATTCTCATTACCAGTCCATGCATAGCCACTTTAATGTTATCTAGTTTTATTTATTTATTTTTTTCGTTTATTTATTTTTAGGACAGAGAGAGACAGAGCATGAACGGGGGAGGGGCAGAGAGAGGGAGACACAGAATCGGAAACAGGCTCCAGCCTCTGAGCCATCAGCCCAGAGCCTGACGCGGGGCTCGAACTCACGGACCGCGAGATTGTGACCTGAGCTGAAGTCGGACGCTTAACCGACTGCGCCACCCAGGCGCCCCAATGTTATTTAGTTTTAAAACTTACAATGTGTTATATTAATTATATATTTTTAAAATTATTTTAAGTTTATTTACTTTTGAGAAAGAAAGAGTGAGCAGGGGAAGGGCAGAGAGACGGAGAGAGAGAATCCCAAGCAGACTCCCTGCACTGTCAGCTCAGAGCCCGATGCAGGGCTCAAAGTCACGAACTGTGAGATCATGACCTGAGCCAAAATCCAGAGTCCAATGCTTAACTGAATGAGCCACCATGCACCCCTAATTTTATTATATTATTATGTGTGAAATCATCACCCATAACAAAAGCTTGAACTTGAACCATAGCCTGTATCTAACCACCTTGTTTTCGGTGTATCATCGACTTAAATTTAATAAAATTAAGTGGCGCCTGGGTGGCTCAGTCAGTTAAGCGTCTGACTCTTGCTTTTGGCTCAAGTCCTTATCCCAGGGTCGTGAGATTGATCCCCATGTCCGGCTCTGCACTGGGCATGGAGCCTCCTTGAGATTCTATCTCCCTCTGCCCTGTCCCCACTCTCTTCCTCACTCTCAAAATAGAATAAACTAGAAGAAATTCTTAAGAAAAAACAGCAATCATATGCACTCTTGTCCACATGTGGACAGCCCTCACTGTTAAACTGCAAAGTTCCAATGACCTGATAAAATCAAAAATCCCTTTTTCTCCTCCTCAGCCTCAGAGTGATAGTTTAATGAGTATTTTAGTGATCATATAAGTCAGAACTAAACTCCATTCTAACTAAACCCTTTCTAACTAACCTCCATTCTAACACATTGCACTTTCTTGAATTTTTTTCAGAAAACTTTTGGCTTAAATGATTCCATGAGTCCCCCCACTTATGTGAAAAAAAAAACACATTTTACAACTCTCCACTCTTGGTGTTAAAAAATGACACTTTCAGAAACAAGTTCCTTTTCATTTTATTTATGAGAATGATGTTGCTGTGAAAAAGATGACATTTGAAGAATTGCTGGGAAAGAACGACAAGAATTTAAAGGATTTCGACAAGCCCATTATCAGTGCTGAGTTTTAACACTGCGCAAGATCTAAGGTGCTTGGTTTACTATGTTTCTTCTAACTCTGTTTCTTCCCGTTTCGCCAAGTCTTGGCAATAGAGTCTTTCGGCACTTATGACACAGAGCTTATAATTTCTGGGACAAAGACTTGGAAAGCTTTAGGAAACACATTAAATCACTCAATAATTCTCCAGTCAGAAGAATTAAAACAAGGTTACTGGCATCACTTCTAGTTTTTTAGTTCATCATTTAGAGTGAATAGTTTACCTATTTCGCTAAGGCCATTGCATGTTTCAGAGGTCTTTTGGCCTAACTGTAAATCATTTTGTTTTGGAAGTGGTATTACCTCAGGTGACAGTGAGAAAAACAGATAAAAAATATCCAGTATTTCAATGAAATAATAGATGTTCATGAGCCAAGCGTGCCTATATATTTTATTTGGAATTCACTCATCAATTGTCATGGGAAAAACTACACCTTACAAGTGGAATTAATTCATTTAACAACTGACCTAATATATTCAGGGAAATGTGTTAGCCACTAGAGTTCAAAGTTAATTACTTTAAATAATATTAAATTCTAAGAATAAACACTTTCTAGAGAGATGTTTGATATCTACTGAAAGTGTAGAGAAATATGATAAGTTGGTTAATGTAACATCATATTGAGATAAAGAAAAGCCGCCTATGGTGTCCAGAGGCTGGCCTGGCATGCTCAGGGAGGCAATGGAATCCTGCTCTTGAACTTAAACACTTTCAAGGAACACTAACATCAGACAAGGCCACTCTGTGACCATGATGAATGGAGACAAAAAGGATGACCACTCTGTACTTATGAACACTGTCAAAGCTACAAGAATAGACTAAATATCTATCCTGGATCATGTGAATGACCATTGCCCCTTTACCAACTACAACTTAGCCTTGATTTATGCCTCTCATCTTCTGGATGAGCTTTATTAAGATACCCAGTCATGAAATTACCCATGCTTCCTGACAACATCCAATCCAGAACAAACATGCATGTTTATAAACCCTACCCTAAATTTGCTGATACAAACCCAAATCTTTTTTAAACTTTTTAATGTTTATTTATTTTTGAGAGAGAGAGAGAAAGAAAGTGAGAGAGAGAGACAGAGCACAAGCAAGGAAGGGACAGAGAGAGAGGGAGACACAGAATCTGAAGCAGGCTTCAGACTCTGAGCTGTCAGCATAGAGCCCGACATGGGGCTCAAACCCATGAACTGCAAGATCATGACCTGAGCCAAAGTCAGACGTTTAACCGACTGAGCCACCCAGGTGCCCTTAAACCCAAATCTTTTAAGTCATTTTCCGCACCATTTTATTACTGTGTGCCTTCTCCCTCTCTGAAATGAACAACAAAAACAACTTTTTCAACTATAGGTTTGCTTTTAGAGCTAATTCTCTATTTCTTCAAATGTAAGGCACTATAAAAATTGTGTATCTTAGAACTGATGGAAAAATACATTTTATTACATTTGCTTTCCAGAGTAGAAGTGCATGTACCATATACGTTCAACCTAAAAACTGAGAAAGTCTTTTATTTTTAAGGCAAGTAATTCCCTTAAAGAGATTCTTGAAATATTCTCTACAGAAAAGGAGTCTATTCATCACATGAAGTAGAAGCTTGGTAAATTTTTTTTTTCAATTTCAAAATATATGAATACATAAAGGATTTTTAAAAATACTTTGGATCAGAAATTGGTAAATTATGGCCCAAGGACTAAATCTGCCCCCTTTCTATTTTATAAATAAAGTTTTATTGAAATATAGGCACATATATTCATTTACATATTTTCAATGACAAAGTTCATTAGTTGTAACAGATCATGTGGCCAGTTACGCTTGAAATATTTACTGTCTGAATCTTTATAGAGAAAACCTTTGCCAAACAACTATCTTCTGGAGTGAAATATAAGCAATTACCAGAAATTAGGACTGAACATATTGCAGCTTTGTAACACTTGTAAAACACATTACCATTTGCATGTATACCATATTGATAATGTAAAAAAAATACAGTGATTCAATCTCCTCACCTGTAAGATCAGCATTATAATTATAATACCTACTTTATACAGTTATTGTGAGGATTATGTGTATTAATATATCTAAAGTCCTTGGAACAGTACTAGCATATAAGAACTGTTAACATAAGTGTTTGCTATTTTTGTAGTTGCTTACAACCACTAACAAAACCAGCAGCACCCCATACCTCTAAACATTAATTCTCATTTCTGGACAAAAAACAAATTAAAAAATAGCACAAAAATAGCCAAATAAAGGCAAGATGATTTATATTGTATCACTGGCCAAAATCATCCAAAAATGGTGGGGAGAGGGCAGGAGAGAGAGAAAAAGAAAAGGAGAACAAAAGCATTGCTTGAAAAGGAATGCAATTATTTTATTGAAAACTAGGAAACAATTAATGAAACTGATTTGAAGCAACAACATACATGACAGTTTTTCTGTAGTGTTCCACCACTGGATTATGCAGATATGAATATAATAGAATTTTGAAACACCCATGTGCTGATGAAATAGGGAGAAATCGAAATATCCAACTATACACCCATCTTCTGCAGAAATATCAGTGTGGTAGTCTGTCCTCAGAGTTCATTTCTGTGTCTCCCATTCTTACCTCATAGTGTTCCTTGGAGGAGAAAACCCACAAGTTGAGGTAAACCAACTGAGCAAATTAAAGAAAATGCAGGGTAACTTCCTATGAAATTTTATTATATCTATCAACAGGCAGATTTTCTTGGAAATTCATGGGACTAAACAGTCCCCCTACATCCAATGAACGTTTGTTTTCAAAGGTGTCATTTTTACACATTAGATATTCTCTTCAACATTTCTATTTACCAGACACCATTTTCTATTACTGAAGGATGATTATTGGAGGGTGATATGTGATATTGGGAATTTACTAAATTCCCTGATTCTGAGTCAAATATAATTTTTGAATTATAATTTTTGAATTATATATTTGAAATTTGAAAATATAAATTTTGAATATAATTCAGGAAGAAAGTCTTGAAATAAAATGTCTTAAATGTCATCTTTTACTACCTAATTTAATAGGAATGTTTTTGAAACAAGTGGTCATACAAAGGTTTAGAGCCTGGAAATCAGATGAACAAAAAACCGCAGTGATACAGAAATAGGTTTCTACATAAAATGAATCAACAAAGTATTCAAAGCACAATGCTTTCTGTCTCCCCTTATCATAGTTTCAAAGAGATTTGACTCAAACATTTGACCCACATGGAGCACCTGGGTGGCTCAGTTGGTTAAATGTCTGACTTCAGTTCAGGTCATGATTTCACAGTTCATGGGTTCATGCCTCACATCGGGCTCTGTGCTGACAGCTCAGAGTCTCGAGCCTGCTTCAGATTCTGTGTCTCCCTCTCTCTCTGCCTCTCCCTCACCCGTGCTCTCTCTCTCTCTCTCTCAAAAATAAATAAACATTTTGGAGCGCCTGGGTGGCGCAGTCGGTTAAGCGTCCGACTTAAGCCAGGTCACGATCTCGCGGTCCGTGGGTTCGAGCCCCGCGTCGAGCTCTGGGCTGATGGCTCAGAGCCTGGAGCCTGTTTCCGATTCTGTGTCTCCCTCTCTCTCTGCCCCTCCCCCGTTCATGCTCTGTCTCTCTCTGTCCCAAAAATAAATTAAAAAAATGTTGAGGAAAAAAAATTAAAAATAAATAAACATTTTAAAAATATATTTGAACAACAGAAATTTCTACATGTTCTTTTCATTACTAAGTGACACCTGTTCTACATTTAGATTCACAGCACCTAATAGTTCTGTTCGATTAATACAATTATTATCATTTTCAGGTTTGACTTCATTGTGGTCATAGGATTAAGCCTTTAAAAGGTACAAATCAAGCTGAGAATACTGCCAATATTTCAATTCTCTCCACTAGGATGAATCACAGCTTGGGTGAAAAGACATAATAAATGACAAGTAACAAAGGGCTTGTCACTTTTACTGCTGTATGGATTTTAGAATGGAAAAGACCATAAGAATTTCTGAAAAAAGGAATAAATTCAGTAAAATATGCCCACTTGCATATTATAGAATTATGAAGCCTACTCATAATAGATTTATATGATTTTCATTTCACATTGCATTTCCTTTATAAAATAACACCAGTCAAGGATATAATATACAGAAAGACTTATTTACAGATAAAAATAATAAGAAGCCATTTAAAGAAAGAAATATGTCTGTATACACTTATATGAAATAATTGTCAAGTTATATATATGGTGGGAAGAAAATGATGGAGAGAATTTGTAGCGGGCTGACTCTAAGATGTCCCCAAAGATTCTTGCCTCCAGTAATTACACCCTTACGTAATCTCCACACCTTGAGTCTCATGGAAACTGACTTGTTTTTAAACTATGAGAAAGGTGATGGGAGATGACCAAAATTTAGGTTACATAAGAATGTCCATCTAGCTAGCAAACTGTTTCCTTGGCTTATATGCTTTGATATAGCAAGTAGCCTTGTTGGAGATGTCCTTATGGGAAGGAACTGAGGGCAGCCTTGGGTCAACAGTCAGCTGGGAACTGAATCCCTAAATCCAACAGCCCATGAAGAGATCTTATACATGGATTCACTCCAAGCTGAGTGTTCAGAAGAGAACCCATGCTTGGATGACCCCTTGATTAAAGTCTCTGAATAGTCCAGAAGCAGAGGACCCGGTGAGGCTATGTCTGAGCACCTGACCAAGAAAAACTAAGGTACTGAATATGCATTGTTTTAAGCTGCTTAATAAGTGATGTTTTGTTATCCAGCAATAGATAACCGATACATATTTTGACACCTGGTAGTGGGATGCACCCATGACAAAGGGAAGAAGTGGTTTTGCAACCAGACAGTAGTTGAAGGCTAAAGGATTTGGAAAAGAAAGATGGAGAAAACCTAAATTCTCTTGAGCAGGCTGTTAGTAGAAATGTAAACATTAAGGACACTGCTGATGATGGCTCGAAAGAAGTGAGTGACATGTTACTGGAGACCGGAAGAAGGAGGATCCTTATTATGTAGTGGTAGAAAGCTTAACAAAATTTTTATCTCACTTATGTGGAAAGCATCTACATGATAAACTTGGTTATCTAGCTAAGAAAATGTCCAAGCAAGCTATTGAATATGCCACCTCGTTCTTTTGTGCTATTTATAGTAAAGTGCAAGAGGGAAAAACTGAGGATGAACTGCCAGACAAAACAGGAACCAGAACTGATGATTTGCAAAGTCTTCAGCCTCTTAAGATGGTAAAAGATGCTAACATTGAGAAATGACTTCTAGGCACTCTCAGAAGGATGTATTCTAGAAGTAAGGCCTGGTCTAGAGGTAAAGTTGAGTGTCTTTGTTAAAACTTCAAAAGATGAATTATCAGAGTAGTCGGTCACCAAACACGAGTCATTTAGAGAGATTAATGGTATGCCTAACCATAAGGCATTTGGGACCTTCAGAGCATTGTTCTTCAGCCTCTACAGGAGCCCAAGGTAGAAGAGGGCTTATCTAGAAGACATTTGGGGTGCGGCTTTTGCCTAATGGATTGAATCCCAATTAAATTCACAGAAGGCCCACAAACTTTTAAGAAAATCTTGGCACCAAAAACACTGGCAGTTTTAACTAAAAGAAACAAAGAGAATATAAAATGAAAAGACACTGCTGGTCTCCCCTAAATTTCTACTGGCAGTGAGCACACTGAGAGAACTGTGAGTTCTCACACAGTGAAAAACACATGCTATTTTTCACAAAGAAAAGCAGGGAGATTTGAAGGACCAAAACAGGAGTGCAGAACACAGAACCAGGAGCCCTCAAAACTAAGACCAGAAGAAATAAACACACCTAGGGAAGACTTGCATTCTGCACTTGGGCCCCATATACCCATCATTGTAAGAGCAGTATTTAACACTGTGTTAAAGTTCATACTCACAAGTATATACTCATCTCGTCTAGAATGGATGTAAAAGGATTCAAGAAGAAGGTGGCCTGTAAATGACTGTCACTTCTCCTACTGGCACAGATGGAAGTTTTTAGAGGCAGAAATGAAGTCTTTGACTAGCTTCAAAACTGCAAAGGTATGTGTATCCCATAAGCTGTCTTAGCTTTGGGGATATATCTTAAAGAGATGGCCAATTGAAAGCCAAAAAGCCATTCACTAGCAGTTATTTTTCCCCCTTCTAAATTTGCTATTGGGATTTTGGAAGGTACTAAATATAGTACAGCAATTAACATCTTTGAACAACTCCTGGGAAAAAAAATAAATTCAAAACTGGATGCATCAATCGCTAAAAAATAATGAAAAACAAACAAACAAAATAACAACAACAAAACCAACAACCCAGTTTCAAAGGATTACTCCCAAGCCTTGAACATAATCAAGGACCTTCCAACATTTGGTCAGCTGGATTTCCAAATTCTTATGGATTCTTATTTCCTCCCCAATTTGCCCCTTTTGGAAAAGGGCTGTGTAGCTGCTCCCTTTCACCTCACTCACCACTGTATGCTGGTAAGACATGCAGGAGATTACTTGTCGCTTTGATTTCACAAGTCAGATCAAGAGAAATCGTGTTCCAAGAGCTCTACTTAACAGACTACACTCGTCTGCACCTGAATCTGATCCCTAAGATGAGATTTTAGACTTGGAGAAAATTCTGTAATAGGCCTTAAGGACATTTTTGGGATGGGCAGGTTAATGTGTTTGGCATGGGAAAGTGATGTGCATACTTCAGAGTCAGGGTACAGACTTTGACGGGTCTATGACAGCTGCTCATACACTTGTGGAAACCCCTGCCCTTAAGTAACTTGTTTCTAACCAATAGAGTGCCACAGAGTTCAAGGGTTATAACTTCCAAGATTAGAATTTCATAAGATTTCAACTTCTATTGTAGTCACAGACTCTCCCTATTGCCGTCTTAGAGATGTCCATGTGACAAGGAACTGAGGGTGGCTTCTCAATACTACCAGAGAGGGACTGATACTCTCAGTCCCATAGCCCTTAAGAAACTAAATCCAACCAACAGATGTGAGGTTACAAATGTCCTTCACCAGGGGTGCCTGTGTGGCTCAGCCTGTTAAGCATCTGACTTTTGATTTTGGGCTCAGGTGGTGATATCATGGTGGTGGGATCAAACCCCACATTGGGCTCTGCACTGAGTGTGAAACCTGCTTGAGGTTCTCTCTCTGCCCCCCGCCCCCACTTGTGCATGCTCTCTCTTTCTCTCTCTCAAAATAAATAAACTTAAAAAAAAAAGAAATGTCCTTCACCATTTGAGCCTTCAGATGAGACCTCAACCCTGACCTACACACTTATGGTAGCCTTGTGGGAAATCTTACATCAGCAGGTTCAGCTTAGCCATCTCCAGATTCCTGACACATAGAAACTGTGAAATAATAAATGTGGATTGTTTTAAGCTGCAAATTTATGTGTTATTTAACAATGGCTAACATAGTATTTTACATAAATATATGCTTTAATGTGTGTAGAACATCTCTGACATAAATACAATAAATAAAAGAGGGTGGGTATCTCTGAAGAGAGAATAGGACCTTTCTGAGGTGAGAAGTCATACTTTTCTTTGTATACCCTTTGTAGTTTTTGAACTTAAAAAAAAAACTTGTTACTAAAACTACTAATTATTTTTAAGAAAATAGGTCATTTCATACTCGTCATTTAAAAATCAACTAAGAATTTATCCTATACAAAACTTACCCTGTTAATTCTATTTTCACAAAATGAGACAACTTGACATCTAAGATAGTAAAATTTAAGTACAAAAGACTTTCATATCAGAGAGCAATCAAGTTGAGGACATACCTCAGTTTAGTCAATTGGCAGTAAGTATTTTGGAACTAAGAAATCAACTCTGCGATAATTTCTATATAATTCCTTTTTACCAAGAACAGGCATCTAAATTTATCAGGTTCCAGGAAAGATGTAAGTGGCAGGTGGTAGACTTGTTATGTGCTAGTGCATATAATGGGAAAAAAATTCTTATTTACTTTTTTACCTCATAAGTTTATTAACCATTTTTATATCAGTAGTAGAATTTTTAAACCTGAGATAAAGTTAACTTGTATTATATACTTCTCTTCTTCCATACATTACATCAAGAATGAAATAGTCTCCTCAGGCATCTGGGTGGCTCAGTTGGTTAAGCGTCCAACTTGAGTTCAGGACATGATCTCATAGTTTGTGGGTCTGAACCCCGTGTTGGGCTCTGTTCTGTGCTGACAGCTCAGAGCCTGGAGGCTGCTTCGGATTCTGTGTCTCCCTCTTTCTATGCCCCTCCTCCACCCATGCTCTGTCTCTCTCTTTCTCAAAAATAAATGAACATTGGGGCGCCTGGGTGGCTCAGTCGGTTAAGCGTCCGACTTCAGCTCAGGTCACGATCTCACGGTCCGTGAGTTCGAGCCCCGCGTCAGGCTCTGGGCTGATGGCCCGGAGCCTGGAGCCTGCTTCAGATTCTGTGTCTCCCTCTCTCTCTGACCCTCCCCCGTTCATGCTGTCTCTCTCTGTCTCAAAAATAAATAAACGTTAAAAAAAACATTAAAAAAAATGAACATTAAAAAATTTTAAAGAAGAATTAAATAGTCTCCTGTAATTTATTTCATTGTAAAAACATATACTGGATATGTCTTATGTACCAGCACCAACGATGAATAAAGGGATTCTACTCACAGTAAACTTGCACTCTAATAAAAGAGAGATATAAATAAACCTTCAAGAACATGTCTGTGTGATAAATATTATAACAGATATGTGTACAGGGAGTCTAATGGGGGAAAAAAAAGGTAGAGAAGGAGGGAGCCAAATCATAAGAGACTCTTAAAAACTGAGAACAAACTGAGGGTTGATGGGGGGTGGGGGGAAGAGAAAGTGGGTGATGGGCATTGAGAAGGGCACCTGTTGGGATGAACCCTGGGTGTTGTATGGAAACCAATTTGACAATAAATTTCATTAAAAAAAAAGAAAAAAAGAAAAAAAACAGGGACACCTGAGCCCATGAGTGGGGAGACCAGAAAACTTTTCCAGAAGAGCAATTACACAGGCCAATGCTTTCTATCGCCTTTGTGACTAATACAATTTACAATTTTACTTTCATTTTTTGGTTTGGAATCTTACTTTTAACTCTCGTTTGCTGTTTTGCTTTTTTTTTTTTTTTTTTTTTTTTTTTTTTTTTTTGCCTGATAATCCTATTTTATTATCAACAACGTACCAGCTTGGTGGTGTTAACTATCGGATTATGCCAGTAGCAAATCCTGAAAACACTGGACACGTCTGCAACGCGGGGAGCGTGGGTTGGTGATGCTAAGCCGTGAAAGAGGAGAGAAAATGCACCGGAGAACAAAAAGGAGCTATGCCGAAGGATCTGAAAGAATGTCAGAGAGCCGGCATGGGAGGACTGGCAGGAGCAGGAGAAGCACAGCAGGAAATGCTCTCACTGGACTAGCGCAGATGGCAGAAAGAAAAACCATCTCACGCACACACACACACACACACACACACACACGCACACTTAAGAGCCATGGAGAACAGAGAAGATGGAGTAGGCTGACAATTACCATGCCATATTATCTATTATTTTTAGTTTGCAGATGCTTATTTATTTCACTCAGGGAATGCTCCACAGTGTACCCCATATTTTGAGATGCAGGATTTTAGGGAAGAGTGGGTGAGTTCAGGAGAGATCAGAGTGGCTCAGTGGAAAGTGAGCACAGAGGCAATGGCAGGCCGCCATCTCATCTTCTTGGGAGTGCGCAGAGACTTACTAATGCCATTCCCGTGGGGGCTTGCAGTCGCTCCAAAGCTCAGCCCCACAGAGTCCGCATTAAGGCACATCAACTGCTTCACAGGCTTTCTCCATCTCTGTGCACAAGAACGATCACAGCTGAAACTGTAACATCTCCAGACACCCTTACTGAATTCCGTGAGCTTTGGTATGAACATAATGATGTCATGATTCTTACTGTCTAAATGAAAGACGATAAATCATTCTTATAAATGTAATTGTATGCCACAAGATATGAGACATTCGCTCCCCACTGGAAGTAAAATACTTCACAAATCGTTAGTCCAAAACCCTCCTGTTAGCCCAGCATCTTATGCAAAGGCCTGTACAGGCTGGTAGGGGAAAAGAGGAAACACACAGAGTTCTATTGGTAAAGCACGTCACTTACTCATAACAAGCTAATGAGAGAAGAAACAGTAGATAAATGAAACTAATGGATGAATTAGGATCTGGGGGAATATTTTTGAATTTCAGTCTTATCCTTACACGTACCTTTGGTCTTTCCGCTGTTTGAACTAACTTCACCTCAGAAACCCCACCTCCTCATCATTTAAATGAGTTTAACAAAATTAAGAGCTGGAGATGATAAACAAAGTGTCAAAAACATGAAAAATTTAAAGACATTGTCACCAATCCATAGTCGGGCTTTGATTTAAATGACAGGCAGGAAAAGATTATGTGATACAGATTATGTTTTGTTTTGTTTTGTTTTCTGTTTTCTGTTGCCTTAATCTTCTTCATTTTCCTTTGCCAGGAGGTGAGTTACTTTTCTCAAAATCCCTCACAGGCCAGAATAAGAGTAGAGTGACATGAATTAGTGAAACCATTCAAGATAGATTTTTTTTTCTGTGAATCCAAAATTACTATAAAACCAAACTAATCATTATAGAAATAACTCTTGATATGATACACAATGATAAAGAAAATCACTGATCTGTTCATAGGGAAGTCATTCCACCCTCCAATGAGGGTGGAATAAAGTTGAAAAGCAAAGAGAGTGTGACCATAGTTACAGATAGAATAAATGCACATGAAATTTATTTATTCAATTATTTCTCAGTCATGCACATTTTGTGTTTTATTCTACAATAAGAGCTACTAACAATGTAATAATAATGTAATAATTATTACATGTAATAATTAATATGTAACAACATAATAATTACATATAACAATGTAATAATTATTGGATATTGGATATCTCACATCAATGTTAAAAACTTTGTATTAATTATCTAATTTAAATCTCAACAACCAAAAATGAATAATCTAATTTAAAAAATGGGTAGAAAACATGAATAGACATTTCTACAAAAAAGACTTCCAGATGGCCAATAGACACATACATGAAAATGTTCAATATCACTGGTCATCAGGGAAATTCAAATTTAAACTGGAATGAGATATCACCTCACACCTGTGAGAATAGCTAAAATCAACAACACAAGAAACAACAAGTGTTGGCAAAGATATGGAGAAAGGGGAATCCTCTTGCACAGTTGATGGGAAAGCAAACAGGTGCAGACGCTCTGGAAAATGGAATGGAGAGGGAGTTAAGATGGCAGAGTTGTAGGGGGACCCTGAGCTTGCCTCATCCCTTGAACATGTCTAGATTAACATCACATCATTTTTGAACACCTAGGAGATCGATCTGAAAATTAAGGAACAATCTGCACAATTGGAGGAGGAGAACATAGCAGGTATAACACTTATTTTAACAAATGAATCCAAGCATACCTAGCTAAAATTTCAAACACTCCCGACTGCAAGCAAGGAGGAGCTCTTTAGAGGACTGACCTGTGGCAGAGAGCAGCTAAAACACAAGAGCACTGTGCACATGGCATACACTGGAAACAGTTCCTCAAGTGCTAGCCCTGGACAGTGTATGACCCCTTCTTAATACAGCATTAGTCTCTGGAGCAGGAAACATAACAAGTTTCATAACATGCAGAAGACCGAAACCTGGACAAAATGACAAAACAGAGGAATTCTCCCCAAAAGAAAGATCAAGAAGAAATCACAGCCAGGCACTTGCTCAAAACGGATGTATGTAATGTATCTGAGTAAGAATTTAGAACAGCTATCATAAGGATTCTAGCTGGGTTTGAAAGAAGTGTAGAAGACACCAGAGAAACCCTTGCTGCAGAGACAAAAGACCTAAAAACTAATCAGGCTGAAATGGAAAATGCCATAACTGAGATGCAAAACTGATTACTATAATCACAGTGAGAATGGAAGAAGCAGAGGAAAGAATAGGTTATATAGAAGATAAAATTATGGAAAATAATACAACTGAAAAGAAGAGGGAAATAAAACTATTAGATAACAAATGTAGACGTAGGAAACTCAGAGAACCCATAAAGTGCAATAATATCTGTGTCATAGGAGTCCCAGAAGAAGAGCAGGGAAAAGGGGCAGAAGGTTTATTTGAACAAATTATAGCTGAGAACTTCCCTAATCTTGAGAAGGAAACAGGAATTCAAGTCCAAGGGGCACAGAGAACTCCTCTCAAAATCAACAAAAGCAGGTCAACACCAAAACATATAGTAAGACTTGCAAAATGCAAAGATAAGGAAAAAATTCTGAAAGCAGCTAAGGACAAAGGGTAGACACATAAGGTTAGCAGCATACCTGTCCACATAAACTTGGCAGGCCAAAAGGGAGTGGCATGATATGTTCAATGTGCTATTGGAAAAAATATGCAACCAAGAACACTTCATCCAGAAAGGCTGTCATTCAGAATAGAAGGAGAGATAAAAAGTTTTCAAGACAAGCAAAAACTAAAGGAGTTTGTGAACACTAAACCAGCTCTGGAAGACTTATTCAAAGGGACACTTTGAAGGGGAAAGAGAGACCAAAAGCCAGAAGGACGAGAAAGGAACAGACAATCCACAGGAAAAGTGACTTTACATGTAATACAATGGCACTAAATTCCTGTCAATAATTACTCTGAATGTAAATGGACTGAATGGTCCAATCAAAAGACAAAGGGTATAAAAATGGATTAAAAAAATAAAACAAGACTCATCGATATGCTGCTTACAAGAGTTTCATTTTAGACCCAAAGATTGAAAGTGAGGGGATGGAGAGCCATTAGCATTATCATGCTAATGGGCATCAAAAGAAGCTGGAGTAGCCATACTTATATCAGACAAACTAGATTTTAAAACAAAGACTGTAATAAGAGATGAAGAAAAACACTATATCATAATAAAGGAATCTACCCAACAAGAAGATCTAACAATTGTAAATATGCCCCCACTTGGAAGAACTCAAATATATAAATCAATTAATAACAAAGACACTCATTGATAATAATACAATAATAGTAGGGGACTTTAATAACTCAATCAAAGCAATGGACACATCATCTAAGCAGAAGATAAACAAGGAAATAATTATTTTGAATGACACACTGGACCAGATGGACTTAACAGTTATATTCAGGGCATTTCATCCTAAAGCAGCAGAATACATATTCTTTTTGATTTCATATGAAACATTCTCCAGAACACATACTGAGCCACAAATCAAACCTCAACCGGTACAGAAAGATTGAAGTCATACCATGCATATTTTCAGACCACAAGGCTATAAAACTTGAAGTCAACCACAAGAAAATATTTGGAAAGACCACAAATACATGGAGGTTAGAGAACATGCTACTAAATAATGAATGGGTTAACCAGGAAATTAAAGAAGAAACAAAAAAAAAATGTGGAAGCAAATGAAAATGAAAACATGACAGTCCAAAAAACCTATGGAGCAAAGGTGGTCCATAAGAGGGAAGTATATAGCACTACAGCCTTGTCGAGAAGCAATAAAAGTCTCAAGTACACAATCGAACCTTACACCTAAAGGAACTAGAAAAATAATAGCAAATGAAGCCTAAAACCAGCAGAACATGGAAAATAATGAAGATTAGGGTAGAAATAAATAATAAAGAAACAAAAAACACCCAAAACAAACAACAACAACATGAAAGGTAGAACAGATCAACAAAACTAGAAGCCTGTTCTTTGAAAGAATTAGCAAAACTGATAACCCCCTAGCTGTTACTTAGCAAAAAGATAAGAGAAAGGACCCAAATAAATAAGATCATGAATGAAAGAGGAGAGATCACGATCAACATCATAAGGGGAAGTTCTCTTAGTCACACCTCCTGGGTATTTTTCTAACCAATTCTTTTTGAATGTGTATGTAAATCAAAACAAAGAAAACACACACACACACACACACACACACACACACACATATCATATATCACAAACAAAAAAATATCTGCAATGTTGTTTAAGTAGTTATGCTACTATGTTATGGTAATCCATTAAAAATCAAATCTAGCAATTGATCAGATCTTACAATCATATTTTATAGGGAAAGAATTTCAGTGAATGTAAATTTACTATTATGGAAAAAATTCATTTAATTATTTCCTATATAAATACAGAAATATAAACTAATAAAAACAATCGTAAGCTATTTCCTGGAGAAAAGAAGCTTTACTTAAATGACCTTCTTTTACTTAAACGAGTATGTATTTAAATATTAATTTTGAAATTAATATTAAAATATATTATTATGTATATAAATATTAAAATATATAAACCAAGTATCATCCTTCTTACATAATCAAAAATAATTTGGTTAGGATACTATATCATTTAAGAATGGTTGGGTCCCTTCCAGTAGACGATCAATGCCAATGTAAATCCATTCAATTAATGAAACTAGTTACCTAAGATTTGAAATGAAAATCAACATTCTCCCAAGACCTTTGATCAGATCCAAACATAATGTCAAAATAGAGGAAGTTTATTTTATTTTATATTTTATTTTATAGTATTGCTTTGTTCTATGGCAAACAAGACAGAGCTCCAACTTCCAGCTCTTGCTCAGGAATCTTGAAGTAATCTTATTTAAAGATTTATGAGCAACTATGTTCCCAAGATATTTTTTGAGCCATATTCAGGTTTTATTTTTGTTCATACTTCCTCAAACAATACTCAAACGTTCCCACTTTCTGAAACAATGTTAGAACATCAGAATATTTATTTTCTTTAGTGTAACCTTTATTACAAACTTGTGCTAGAATGGTATTTTATCTCAGTGGTACGATGGCTTTCTAAACTATACCCTAGTACACTATTAGTCTTACAAATTATGAGCCCAGGGATTCTATCTCTCTAAGGAAAGTAACTTCAGAGAAATATGTTAATAAATAAGTTCAAATTTGATAGAAAATTTGTTCTTTTTATTTATATGGTGTTAGACATACTTCAAGATTCATCTTCCTGAAGTATTTCTCATTAAAAGGAAAGAAATACATTTGGCTTTTAAGAACAGCAAACCAGAGAGAAGATAATTTTGTGTGTCTGAAAAACTTTCCTTTGAAATAAAATTCTACAAAGGGAAAGGATCCTTTTAGGAAATTTTCTCTTCATATTAATTTTTGAGGGTTGGCTAATGTGCCAGAATCTATCAAATAGGAGTTGTGAAGTTTCATTCCACACGATTAATTGTTTAACCTAAACATGAAGATACCAAAATTATTGGAGCTCCTTTTATTTTTTTTCTTTAATTTTAATGCGTATTCACTTTTGAGAGAGAGAGCAGGTGAGGGGCAGAGAGTGGGAGGCACAGAATCTGAAGCAAGATAGAACTAGATTATGCATAGGCACCATTAGCATTATGTGCATGCTTCTAGGTGTTTAGCTATATATAAATATATATGTATAGCACCAACCTGTATATAGGAGGCACTTAACCATTTTAGTTCAAGATATATATAAGTAAATCATTGATGACACCATAAAAGATATGATATGAAAGTGTTAGCAGAAGAAAAGTACGTAAATGAACTAAGATAGGATCCTTGGTTCCATAATGCTTGTACATAGGGCACAAGGATCCTGGAAATTGCCCATCGGGGTGGCACCGAGGTAGTGTTAGGTAGCGGCACACCTGAACGCTTGTAGAGCGCAGGACTGTTGGACCAGAGGTTAAATCTCATTTGCAGTAATGGAACCGGTATAACCAAGCCAGGGATCCAAAGGGATCGCTCCACCACGTTCAGAATATCGAGTGGTAGATCAGTCTAGCTCCACAGCAGCCCTGAGAAGATCCAGCAAACAGTACAGGGATCTTTAAGATCTGGTCTTTTCTCAGCTGCCATGAGATCACAAGCAGATCCTTCTCCCATACATACCAGTACTCTATTAAAGAAGAAAGTGAGGGGACAGAAGAGGTCTGGAACCCTAACCCTCTAACATAGCAAAACAGTCACCTAGAGAATCTCTTTAAGTTCAGGAGTCAAAGTAAAATGAAAAATAAAATAGGTTCTTTTTGATTTTGTGAGTGTTTTTCCCATCGTCATTGGATGTACTGATCATGTCATTAACAGAAAAAAATTTAAAATGAATGTGATTTTGTAATGACATTCATTCATTACAAATTACATTCATTATCTGTACTACTTTCTTTAATATGTGTAGCTGGACGAGCCATGTTAGCATATATCATCAAAGTCACACCATGCTCTTCAGAACTCTCCTGAAAAGGTGATCGCACATGTGATAGTTCTTCTAAGTCACAGATTGGCTAATTGACCCTACAACATGAATGACCACTTCATATAAATTAAAGTCTTTAAAAAGATTCTATTTATAAGACCCTCTCTTCATTCTAGTATGGAATCATCTCAAAAGCTCTTGAATTACAATTAGAGGCCCTCAGAAAAATGAATCTTATTTGGGACTAAAGCTCTATTCTGCAGACATCTGGGTCTTCTCTCTGAGGGGAAGCATTGAGCCTACTTATTATTTATCTGAAAGATCTATTCCTAGAAGGAGAAAAGGCACTTTTCCAAAGTTGAAAACAAGTTCTTTGGTTTTAACATCCACAAGCCGTTCAGTAAATTCAAGTGTTTAACCAATAAAGTTCAGCTTTACATTGCTCATAAAGTACCATTTTGTTGCAGCTCAGGATTATTAATATTTCATATCATAAATAGTGTTTATCAAGTTCTTGCCCGTTCTTGCTTCCACTGATGGCAGACAGTTCAATTTGGGGAAGTGATGCTCTGTGCAACAAGAGCCTTGGGATAAGAATGCACCTGAGTTCTACAGTTATGTATGACTCCAGTCATTAATTTAACACAATGCAAATTCTACAGTAGAGTCTAGAGATACATTTCTAGAAAGAACAGGAATACAATCCGGAATTTCATGAAGCTGATGTCCTAGAGAAGATATATATGTGTGTGTGTGTGTGTGTGTGTGTGTGTGTGTGTGTGTGTGTGTGTTTAAATACAGAGTATTCTGCCTCTACTGATGGCATATTATGGAATGTGTACCAACCTTTTTACTGAGAATGGAGAGACATACTGGAAAATATGTTTTTAAAATGCGTTTGAAGACACAGCAATGCTGCAGCATAATGAAGAATATAAAGCAATGAAATAAGAGAAGAAAACACAAGTAGTTGAACTTAGCATCTGGGACATCTTTTCTAGAAGGGACATCTGCCATTTAAGAGAGAAGAGGATGAGATACTGAGAAGTGATTGGGGCAAGCTCCAGGGGCTGGAGAGCACAAATGGAGTCCAGACCATGCCAAAGAGGGAAATCCTTTTTGACCCCCATTCTTTGTGTAGACCATAAAGCACTATATCCTGAAATGGAGGTCAGCAAGTATTTTCTGTAAAGGGCTAGGCACTAGATATTTTAGGTTTTGTAGGCTATGCTGTTGGTAGCAACTGCTTAGTTCTGTTTTTGTAGTAAAAATGCATCATCTTTGACAATGTTAATAGATGGACATCACTGTATTTCATAAAACCTTATTTATACAAACAAGCAGCAGGCCATATTTGACACAGAGTCTATAGTTTGCAAACCTCTGCCATGAAGAAAGCATGAGGCAGAAATATACTAGACTTAAAAGGAAATAAAGCTTAATCATATTATTCTTTGTTATTGGATTAAAGTAAGAATGCATTTCTAGCATCGACGGCTACCTTTAAAAGTCAGACTTAAGTCATGACAAATGGAAAATAGTAAGATCCTACAAATTATGATTACCTGCAAATTATCTCTGAAGCTTTTTCATATATTTTGCAATCAACTAAAAGTCCCATAAGAAAAGATAAATAATAAACAAACAAATGCAGTTGCACGAAAATATCAGGTTTCTTTTTAACTTGATGAACTCAGTCTACAATTTATGTGGAAGTTTAAAAGACCAAAAATGAGAAATGTTCTTAAGTAAGATGTATAAAGTGGGAGCAGATTCTTTACTAAATATTATTTTGAAAGTACAGTATTTAAGAGAGTATCCTATTGAAGCAATGTTAGATAAATAAACCAATACAACAGAATATAAATTACAGAAACAGATCCACCTATATGGATATATGATTTATGACTGGGTAATACTGGAGCATATATGAAAATCTCAAAAATGAGTATTAGATGAATTACAGCACTAAACGGAAATGGAAAAAAGGAACCTCCTTAAATATAGTATGTAAGAATATTGTGATGTGGAGGAGGGAAATACCTTTTTTTAAGTTTATTTATTTTGAGAGAGAAAGAGACAGAGAGAGAACATGAGAAGGGGAGGGGCAGAGAAAGGAGAGTGAGAATCCCAAGCAGGCTCCATGCTGTCAGGGCAGAGCCCAATGCGGGGCTTGATCCCAGGAACCAGGAGATCATGACCTGAACCAAAACCAAGAGTCAGATGCTTAACTGACTGAGCCACCCAGGAGCCCCAGAGGAGGGAAATATCTTTTAAAAAGGCATAACTATAGTTAATAATGCTGTGTTGTGCATTTGTGAGTTGATAAGAGAGTAGATCTCATCACAAGATGAAAAAAGTAATTATGTGTTATGATGGATGTTAACTTATTATAGTGATAGTCTGTAATACATACGAATGTCAAATCATTATGCTATATACCTAAAACTAATATAACGTGTTGTTTTCTATATTTCATCAAATTTTCTGATATAATGTTATGTGTGTTCTAGTCAAAAATAGAAGATTGGATAATTTTTTTACAGCAGTGAGAAAGAACAGCTTACACAACTGATAAATAACCCAAAAAATAATGTTAGGCATAAAAATAAACACAAAATAAAAGAGACTGTAAATTTGAAAAGTTCAAGACAATCATACCTAAACTGTGGTATAAAAAGAAAAGTGACTAGCTGAAATCACTGGCGGGGGGGGGGGGGGGTAGCTATTGAGATAGACATGTCAGGTGGACATTCTATCATGTCCTTAGTGTTCTCTTTCTTGATGGTGGTGGTTACATGAGTGTTTCTTTTTTGATAATCTTTTTAACTGTACATTACATTTTATTTCTTTTTGGTATGTGTGCTACAATGCAATAAAAGTTCAAATTTAATTATATGCATCATCCAATGATTCAGCGACTACAGTGATATTTCTATGTAGTTTTATGAAGTTCTGTGACAGGCACAAAAACATTAGAGTCTAAAACAAGAGACATTTACCTCGTCCGAAGGGAAGAAAAGACTGAATCCCAAAACATTAACAAGATTAGAGAGGTTGAGTAGAAAGAGAGGGCAAGGGAGTAAGTTAGACACATGAAAAAAAGAATCATGAAAGTATGACTTACTTACAGGTACACATCTGGGGCATCATGAGTTACAGAGAAGCTTCCACCAAGTTCCAGTTGAGAACTTGGCAAGTATTAAGATCTCTGAAATTAAGACGTATCTAAAATTTAAGATGTGCCATAGTATAGTTAGTGGGGTTTAATTTTAATCTCTCTTAAGGATACATATGTTACTTGTGATTTTTTTTTAAAGAGGACATCTTGGATTCAATGAAAATTAAATTTCAGAGGTCACTGGCTAGACCTTCATATTAGATGGGATCTGAAGGATGATGACGAGCCAGTTATCACAGACTCATCACAGCCATGCACAATTGTGTCAATGGGGTGACATTTTCTGAGGTGGGAAAATTGAGAAGAAAAGATTAAATTGAAAGTTAATTGGGGATCCCAAGTTCAGGTTTGGATGTGCTGTTTTAGGTGCCATTGCTTCATGAGAGGATGATACAACAGAGTCTGCTGACACCCAATAGAACTCAAGAGAATGATCCAGTTTTATTATCTAAAAAAAAAAAAAAAAAAAGATTAACTCTCTGGGTAATAATGAAGGCCTATTTAAGGTAAATATCTAGTTATAGATTTGATATTTTATTGTGGAATCGCTATTAATCTGAATGCTGAAACATATATTTTTATAAATCAATATTTCAGTATACACTAATATATGTTGTGGCCTGATATATAATCATTCCATGTGCTCAAAAGTTCCATTTTGACACTTAGTGATCGAATCCATATTCTTTTGGTGTTTATCATTCAATAGAGAATTTTTTTATTATTTATAAATTTCCAAATCATATTAACTTGAATGATAAACTTTATCCCGTTTCAGATTCTCTTTTCTGTCTAATAATTTTGTTTATTCTTATCAATAGTACAAATGTTGGTCATTTGTACTGTAATGTATGCAAGTACAATCCCTTTTTGTGCTTTTTTATAAGATTTTATTTTTAAGTAATCTCTTCACCCAAGTGGGGCCTGATTTACAACCCCAAGATTGGGAGTTGCAGAATACACAGACAGAGCCAGTAGGCGCCCCCTTTCTTCCACTTTTATATTGTCTAAATTGTCCTAATTGTCTTCCCACATCAACTTTTTAATTTTTTTTATTTAATTAAAAAATTTTTATCGCTTTTTTTGGGTATTATGGAAAAGTAAAAATTGTTTATATGTAAGTTGTGCAATGTGATTTTTTAAAAGGTGTGCAGTGCGTTGATTTAATAGACATACACATTACAAATTAGCACATCCGTCACCTCACACACTTACCATTTTTGTGTGTGTGTGGTGAGACAACTTGAGATCGACAATTTTAGCAAATTTCAAGTATGCAATACAGTATTAACTATAACCGCCATTTTGTACATTAGCTCCCAGACTTTGTTCATCTTAATAAGTGAAAATTCATACTCTGACCAACATCTTCCCATTTCCTCTACCCCTCCAGCCCTTGGCAACTACCATTGTACTTTTAAAAGTCCCCAGTTATTTTTTTTAAATTTATTTATTTATATTGGGAGAGAGAGCAAGAGTGCGTGTGGGAGGGACGCAGAGAGAGAGAGAGAGAGCAGGAGAGAGAGAGGATCCCAAGCAGGCTCCATACTGCTAGCACAGAGCCCGAAGAAGAGCTTAAACTCATGAATCTTAAGATCATGACCTGAGCAAAAATCAAGAGTGGGATGCTTAATTGACTCAGCCACCCAGTTATTTGTCTTCTTATCATTCAGCATAGTGTATAGTTTTTTTTCCTAGAGTCCTATACATGTCTTGTTGATTTTTTTTTTCTGAAAAATTTGAAGTCTTTCTTGCTATCAGGGTCCAATGTTTTTATTTTTGTTTTTTAAATTTCTATCTATAGGAATGTAGCTATTTATCAAATGTGAATTAAAGAGGAAATTACTGAAATTTGATAATAAGACTTTAATAGCTTTATAAAAAGAATCTAAAAGGGCCTATATTATTTTCTGTACTTACAAATTAGTTTACAAAAACCTGTTTCTGTTCTTTAAAATTGTCATAAATTTACCTGCAATGTTTCTGGTTTGGATTCCGGAACTACTTATTAGAGGTTATTCCTTGAAAATTTCTTGAATTTGTGTCAGATTCTGAGATTTGATCTTGATTCTCCTGAGATTCTCGAATAAATTTAGTGGTATATGTTTCTCTAAAGTACTGATGCCCATACTTTGGTCTATAGTCAACCGTTGAGTTGAATGCATAATAGTCACCTGGAAAACTCATAAAAAGTGCAGATTATCAGAAGATTCTGACTTGTAAGTCATACCAGAGGAAACCATATGTTCAACAACCTTTCAATCTAATATTAGAGCTCGTGATGGGCACCCTGGCCTGGTATCCATTGTCTGGATCATTGACCATTTAACTTGCATTTATAAATGCATTAGAATGGCTTTTTATTTTTTTTATTTTTATTTATTTATTTAATTTTTTTTTCAACGTTTATTTATTTTTGGGACAGAGAGAGACAGAGCATGAACGGGGGAGGGGCAGAGAGAGAGGGAGACACAGAATCAGAAACAGGCCCCAGGCTCCGAGCCATCAGCCCAGAGCCTGACGCGGGGCTCGAACCCACGGACTGCGAGATCGTGACGTGGCTGAAGTCGGACGCTCAACCGACTGCGCCACCCAGGCGCCCTAGAATGGCTTTTTAAATCGTTCATTATACATAAAATTATGCACGCTACTCTGCAGCTGGGGTGTTATCAGTGGCACAATGAAGCTTCCATTCATTGTTCTGGTCTTAGCTTTCTCCTTCATTGTCAGTAGATGCCTCCTCTGAGTTTTGATATGCATTTAAATGTTAATTATTATATTTTACCCACCATTTCATGATATTTATAAAGGAAATGTTTCCAGGTAAATGTGATTACTTTGTCTTATGGAATTACACATAGGAGGGGCCCCACTGGTGAATAATTGGGGTTTACATTGCTGCATCATATGACACGTCTTTTCATTATAACTAGTTTGTTTAAATTACTTTAAACTTGGGGTGCTTGGGTGGCTCAGTCGGTTAAACGTCTGACTCTTAGTTTCGGCTCAGGTCATGATCTCGCGGCCTCGTGGGTTCGAGCCCCACATGGGGCTCTGTGTTGACAGCATAGAACCTGCTTGATATCTTCTCTCTCTCCCTCTCTGGCTCATGCTGTCTCTGTCTCTCTCAAAATAAATAAACTTTAAAAATTAATAAATGAATGACTTTAATCTTAAAAATACCAATTCAATTATAATCTTCTGTTCATATAGGAAATCAGACTTTTATAGCTTAGTATTTTATATCTAGAGGTGAATTTTATATTGACGGCTAACATGGGGAAGAGTCAGCCTTTCTACAATCTTGTTTTCATTCCTCTTCCTATGTAGGTTTTTAATCAAAAAGAAGTAACATATTTCCAGGATTTTTATGGCAAAGGATACTATGTAAAAATGTGGAGAATCTGGTTTTTTTAAGTAAAATAGTATTAGAATCAATGAATTTATATTCTATCCTTATTGATTCATATCCAAATTTTACAATATGTCAGGAAACTTCATTTCTCCTAAGTCAGAGCCTAAGGAAAACATTTACTGTGGATTTTTTATTTGCAAATGCCATCTAGTATCTGGAGTCAGGAACAAAGGGATGGAAACAGGAAAAAGGAACGAGCCAGTGCAAGTATGTGTTATCAAGTTATATTAAAATATAATATTAGAATCTGACCAATAGGTGATTGATTGCTGATCACATGCCACCTGTTTTGGACCAGATTCTTGGAAAGAGAAAGGAAGGAACTTTATCTATTGGTTCCTGTCTTCTTTGATCAAGCACCACCCCCTGTGGTTTTACCTCCACCCCCCCTCTTGAATATTGTGCCCACCTGACTGCAAAGGGAGGGAGCTGAATAGGAACTGTTCTCCTATTCAACACATCAGACAAGGAAAGCTTCAAAGCATGAGAGAATTTGAAATGGTGCGAAACGAGTGTTCCCCTGTGTGATAGTGAGTACTTTTGTGGGAAAGAATTGTAGAAAAGAAAACTATATTCTCTGTTCATAGCCTGCATTTACATAGTGTATTAGCACCTCTGTCATTTTGGGCCACATATATTATACATTTTCTGACAGAAGGATTTTTTTTTACTATTGTCTGCCATTCTCCAAAGCAAAATTGGATCTGTTTCTCAAGTCAGTAACCAGAATTGTAAAATAGAGCTGCTATTACAAAAATTAAGCTGTACATGTTTGTGAGTCTATGTATACACAAATACATATACATTGACTTCTATATATTTGAAAATACTTTAAAAAGCATAAAGTAGTAAATTCATAGAATGTGTACATATTTGGAAAATATATTGCATGGAATGATACAAATAAACTCCTAATATGAAAAATTAACTAAGGGCAAAAGTAAGATTCATATATGCATATTCCCTTTTATATATTTAATACATATTGATTTATTAAATGTATATATATAATTCAACTTATTAAAACAGCTTGTATTTACTTTTCTAGTGACAAAAAATTTATCACGGGGAAAATAAAAAGGAAATTATAAACATTACACGCTGGGTTTTTTGTTATTCTCTTTTGTTGGAGACGAGACCGTGTTCTATCAAACTGGTTTTAAAGCAACAAGTGTCTAACTAAGGCCTTGTGTGTGTTGCCTGGCAGTCTTTTCAGCTTTTTAAAAATAACTGGGGAAGTGTGAGATATCGCCTCCACAGCAGTCAGAATGGTTAGTATCAAAAAGACAAGAAATAAAAAGTGTTGGTGAGGATGTGGGGAAAAAAAGGTCTTCCTACATTGTTTATGGGAATGTAAATTCGTGCAGCCACAATGGAAACAATATGGAGGTTCTTCAAAAAATTAAAAATAGAAATATCATATGATCCAGTAATTCCAATAATTCCATTACTGGATATTTACCCCCAAAAAATCAAAATACTAATTAAAACAGATACATATACCTTTATATTTACTGCAGCATAATTTACAATAGCCAAGATATGGAAGCAGCCCAAATGTCCACTGACAAACGAACTGATAAAGAAAATGTGGTATAAATATATACATATATATTTATGATATATATGTAATGGAATATTACTCAGCCATAAAAAGGAATGGATCTTGACATTTGTGACAACATGAGTGAACCTAGAGGGTATAATACTAAGTAAAATAAATCAGACAGAGAAAGGCAAACAACAAAGTATTGCACTTATAAGTGGAATTTGAAAAACAAAACAAATAAACAAAGAAAAAAACCACACTCTTAAATACAAAGAACAAACATGGTGACCAGAGGGACAGTAGGTGGGGGAGGGGCGTAGTGGGAAATAGGCAAAATAGACAGAGGGGATCAAAAGGGACAACATTTCAGTCATAAAGTAAATAAGTCATGGTGATGAAAAGCACAGCATAGGAAATACAGTAAAAAATGTTGTATGGTGACCGCTGGTAACTATAGAAAGCAGGGAGTAATGTAGAGAATTGTTGAATCAATACACTGTACACCTGAAACTAATAGAACATTGTGTGCCAATTATACTTCACTAATTTTTAAAGGAAAAAAGAGTGGGGAAAATATATTTTATCATTGAAAATAAAAATCTTTGGGGCACCTGGGTGGCTCATTCCCTTGAGCGTCTGACTTCCACTCACGTTGCGATATCCTGCTTTGTGAGTTTGAGCCCCGCGTCAGGCTCTGTGCTGATAGCTTGGAGCCTGCTTCAGATTCTGTGTCTCCCTCTATCTCTGCCCTTCCGCCTGCTTGTGCTCTCTTTGCCTCAAAAATGAATAAATGTGAAAAAAAATTTTTTTTAAAGAAAGAAAATAAAAATCTTTGCATCGATGTAATGTATACTTTCTATTTACAATGTGATCTTCAAAACATAATTACTGCTTAGTTTGTCACGTATTAATCATTATTACTGATTTAATACTATAGGTAGTGTGCTCTTAGGATGTACTTTAAGGGGCTCCAGGAAGTATAAGCGAGGGAACATGTTGTAGAGCATAACTATAAAAAAATGACTCACGTGCTTACAGTCACTGCAAAAAAGTTCTATGATGGGAAACAATCTCTACTCTTTGGAAATATTTGGAAAAATTTCTTAGATGTCTTAACATAACTTTATACACACACATGCACACACACAGACATGCACACCCCTACATATATACAATATGACATAGATACAGATATATATATATACATATATATTATATGTATAATGTGTATATATATATATATATATACCTGTGCCTAGGCAGATGCAGTTAGGTGATAGGTAGATAAAATGATCTAGCCCAACAGACATGGATTTCTTTTTTCCACCATGAGCCTAGAAAGTCTTTATCTAGAACCTGATTCTAACTGGACAAAAGGTTTTCTTTATTTTGGAAATCAACAAGGAAATTCTAGAATAGGAAGCATTAGAAAGCCAACAACTTCAGGAAAACCAATCCAAATTGCCTGGTATGCGTGATTTTGCCTTAGAATCCTATTTTCCTCAGGCTTTTCTAAGAAATTGCATTACCTCCCTTAGCCAATGATTTTTAACTTAGAGAGGAAAATCAATACTAATTTAACCAATTAAGTCAAATTAATTTACCTCAGTCGCTGGTATATTTTAGTGGTTTATGTTTGGATGACCAAGTTTTCCACACATTTAAAAACTCCGCGTTAGAATACTGAATTATTTTAAAAGCAGTTCAAAAAACAAAATGTAAAACATTACATAAATAACTCATCTTCAATTTTCCTTAAAGAGTAAGGTGTAATTTGGTGTTAGAACTTAGTTAGGAAAGTACTCCTAAGATATTTTGAGGTTTCTGGTTTGTTTTTACTGCGTCGTCCTGTCAGTTCTAATCTAATCATTTCAGCTGTCTTTGCCCTGTTGGATTGCTTTCCATGTCAGCTGACCTTGCTTGAGTCTTTTAAGAACAAAAGCTTCAGAAAGCTCTGCAAGTTGCATTTAGGTCAGAAATTAGGATGTTACTGTGGAAAGTATTTACATTTTTGTTTGAGCGAGACCTTATGGAAAACTTCTACTAGAGGTTAGCAGGGTAGTAACTCAAATTTGAACTCTGTAAACTCATTGTTTCAGCTCTGAAAATTAAAAACTCTTCCCCACAAAGATTTGAAGTTCAAAGTGAGGAATTCGAAATGACCTAGAACCAAAAAAAAAAAAAAATGATATAAGCACAAATGCAACTTTAAAATCTGACTAGGCATAACTGTTCTATTCTCCACTTTTTGCTGAGTCAAAAACCAAGATACTACTGGCTGTTACTTATTTCAGTTAAAGCATGGGACTGATGAAGCCAAGGTTAAGGTTTTTTTGGGATCCAGTTATTTTTCTACTTTGCTATAGTCTCCAATCTCAGCTGCCTACAGAGAAAATAGAATATTTAGTCATAAGGGACAGAGTGTTAGTGCATTTGCTCAAATATATTCTCTCTCCATCTATAAAAACTGTAATCTTCCATAACTTATAAAAGCTGGGAGCATCACCTTTGTGGAGAGGCAACATACTACAATGGAAAGGGTCATTATTTCAGAGTCTAAAGACATTTGTTTGAGGACTAATACCATCTCTAAACTGTCTGAGTAACCTAAGATATATACAATTTGAGCTTGCCTTTAATATTGTGAAAGAAAGAGTATTAGTCATGGTTCCCCAGAGACACAGAAATACATATACACATATGTGTGTGTGTGTGTGTATGTGTGTGTGTATATACTTTATATATGTATATATATAATTTTTATATATATAAAATTTATAAATAGAAAGAGACAGATAAATAGACATAGTCATAGATATATAAAGAGATTTATTGTAAGGAATTATTTCATGTGATTATGCAGGTTGAGGAGTCCCATGATCTATAACCTGTAAAATTAACCATCACAAACAGGGTTGATAAAATTGCAATAAGGGCCATTTTGGTTTTTTCAAGACTAAGTCAAATGAGGTAATGTATGTACTTTTATTTCTGTATGTTAAATTTTATAAAAAAATTACTTATATTTTTTAAAGTATGCAACTACTCTATAAGATGATTTCTTTATGGCAGATTCTAAGCCTGAAGCATGATGTCAATGTAACAAGCCAGGGGATGTGACGATTTCTGCCATTATGGTAAAATGTTCTATGTAGATGAATGAATTGTGCTAGATATAATTATAGCAACTCATTATTTTCTGTGAACTAAATATAGATTCTGAAGTTTAACTGACATTTTGATAGATGTGTAGGAGAAAAGGGTGATATGTTTAAAAATCTTTGATTCATTTATATCTCTATATTTAATTGAGTACTATTGCATTATCAGTACACATGATAATGAAAGATCATCATCTTCTGTTCTTTTAGAATATACTGTTGATTTCATGGTTATAGCACATGAATTTATCTGGATAATTTTTCCCCTGAAGAACTAAGAAAGCATTTATGAAAATATTTAAAGCATAGTTATAAGGGGAAATGCAAGTCAATATTTTCTGTGATATGTGAAAAAAATTATGTGGAGGTGGTCTGAATCCTAGTACATAATGTTTTAAAACAGAACATAGTGAAATATGAGATTAATTTAAAACTAGAAAAATATAATGGAAGAAAATAACATATAAGAAGTGAAGAGGGGACACCTGAGTGGCTTAGTCAGTTAAGTGTCTGACTCTTGATTTTGGCTCAGGTCATGGTCTCACGGTTCATGAGATCAAGCCCCACATCGCGGTTAGCACGAGTCTGCCTAGGATTCTCTCTCTCCCTTTCTCTCTCCCCGACTCATGCACTCTCTCTTTCTCTCTCTCAAAATAAATAAATAAACTTTTAAAAATATATTTAAAAAAAGAAGTAAAGAGTAAAATCAGTAGTGTCAAAATCTGGACCAATGATGAGGAGAATGGCATTGAGAAAATCACACGCATACAGAGGAAAGTAAGAAAGATGTGGGATCCATTATAGAGAAGACATTAATGACAGATTACAAGCAATGAAAAGCTAATATGTAGATACAAGTTTTCTTGAAGAAGAGGGAAGACCAAATGTAAAATTAACAATATAAAGAGCAATATTAGAAACATAAATCTTCCTAAACTATAACCTCAAAGGAGTTCATTGTATAAAATTATTCATCAGCAGGTAGCATCTAGATTATAATTTAATAATTAATAAAATATTTGGCTTCAAGAACCAATAGAATGATTGAGGTAAAGAGAAAATCTGTTAAATATGGAGACTAAAAAGAGTAAAAGTATTTTCAGATTTCTTTACAAGGGTAGATGCCAGTAGACCTATCCTAAATCAAAAAATATGACCAGGATAGACATACAGTCTATGATATTATGAATGATATTTATGAAAAAATGTCTCCCAATAGAAAGTGGGGTGTTTCTCAGAAAGAAGGGAGTACCGAAGACAGAGACTCTTCAAAATAAATCTAAAAATTTAAGATAATTCCAGTTATAATATCATTCTAATTTTGATGGACCTTAAAAAATACAGATTAAATTTATGTGAAAGAATAAACATGAAAGAAAAGTCAAGAAATTTATGAATTTTAGCTTACATAACAGAGAATGAGCCCTATCACTTTTTTAAAGTAGAAAGCTAATTAAGCAAAAGAGTATGTTCTAGGCTCATAACAGGAAAATAGATCGATAAACAAAGTCAGGAAGCAGATTCAAGAGCATATAAATTTTAGTCTACAGTAAGTCATCATTTTGGAATCAAAGGAATTGATAAATTTATCAGTATATTTAATTAATAGTGTTTAGTTACACTATTTCAGAAAATACATCTCCAACACCAAAGTATTACCCAGATACACTGAATATTTATATGCAAAATATGAAGACATAAAAGCAGAAATAAATATATGTGGATTATTCAATATTATGATGTAAACGTCTTTTTGAGTATGTTTTAAAAGCTAGAAATGAATAAATAAGATTATGAAATTTATTCAGTTTAAAACCCCATAAATAAAACCAAAAGACAAATAGGCTCCTGGTAAAAAGCATTTGTTTCATATGTCATAGATAAAATCTAAAGACCCCAATAAATCAAGAGATCATACAAATTTAAGGAAAAAACAAGGGCCCAATAGAAACATAGGCAATTGGATAAATCTGTCACGAAAGAAACGCAAGTGGTCAAAAAACATAAAAAGGTATTTCCATAAACATATGTTGCAAAGAATGTAATTTAAAGAATAAAATCATATTTTAGCTTTCATGTTAGTATAAAATAATCTTAATGCCTAAAGCTGGCACAGGAATACATACATATATAAGCAAAGTATAATTTATTAATAAAGTTATCTTAGGGGTCTGACACTGCATGTTGGGTTTTTTTTCCTTTCGCTTACTTTACTATCCCTTTGTTCCTCAGGCCTTACTTCAAATTTTCTGTGTAATGAAAATTATAAAATATTGAATATTAACCAGCCAGCTTTCCAAGAAGACCTGAAAAGAATATGTGACATTTGTGATGGTATCTCCTGCCCTTTCCTACTTTTGACTAAGTTGGTGTTTCCTGTCCTTTCCCACTGTTGACTAAGAGTACGTGATTACGCTCTTTATTGCCTTCAATGACAATTTTTTTAATCTAATTTGCTTGGCCCCTCTTAAGAAAATGTTACATTCACACTTAGCAATACTTTGCAAGCTTTGAAAATCAAAGAACAGTAGATATTATCCCATTTCATCATACACATTTCATCATAGCACAGTGTAAAATATCTGATACACATTTCAGAAAAAAAGTCTCAAATTCAAGTTTATATTCAATAACCCAAATCACCTCCAACAAGCTGTTTTCAGTGATTTATGTAGTTTGGATGATTCTAAAAGGCTCCCAATGATGTGGTAGGGGTAGAGTTGCCATCCAAGGTTAAAACATGAAAGCACATCAGAAGCAAGCTTACTACACCCGCTACATTATGGCCAAGTTTTCTTTAGAAAGATCGACAAATGGTAAGAAAAGGATATTAGCAGTTCCTGCTGGGCTATTTGCACACATTATATGATTTCCACCACATTATAACCTAAATTTATCACATATCTTCAATTCCCTTAAGACTGAACATTGTGAAAATCTGTAGATTGTTTATCATTTTTCTATATTCAAATATTTCTAAGTACTTTAAGTTACAACTTATGAAAATCATATACAAGAAAAACTTAGGTTAATTGCTTCCTTCAGGGATCTTCTTCGAGCTATTGTTTCTTTAGTAAAATTTATCTTTTTTTTTTTTTTTTTTTTTTTTTAATTTTTTTTTCAACATTTATTTATTTTTGGGACAGAGAGAGACAGAGCATGAACGGGGGAGGGGCAGAGAGAGAGGGAGACACAGAATCGGAAACCGGCTCCAGGCTCTGAGCCATCAGCCCAGAGCCCGACGCGGGGCTCGAACTCACGGACCGCGAGATCGTGACCTGGCTGAAGTCGGATGCTTAACCGACTGCGCCACCCAGGCGCCCCTTTAGTAAAATTTATCTTGAAAATAATTTGCGATACAATCCCATCTCTTCTCCAGAAACCCACAGACTTCTCAGAAGAGCTCCAACTAGCTCTCAATGATTTGGATACCACCTGTTGAATCATAGGATGTTAGCATGTTTTGGTGCTAACTTTTTTTTTTTGGCCATTTCAGTATTCCCCTGCATTTCTTAAAAGTGGAGCCAGTCAACACGAAGTGAGTCTCAGTGAAATATAGTTTAGACTGTTTCAATTCATCTTATTAAATTTATGATATTAAAATTTTAATATTTTTAATTAAAATAATTATATATGAAAATAACTTATTGAAATTCTTAGTCTCAATGTTAAAAATCTATAAACTAAGTACTTAAATGGAGATGCTAATAAAAATGATGGATCAAAATTAAATATGTATTCCTCAAAACAGCATTAATTGAGATAATTCACTGGCTCTATCACCAAATCTCCCAAACCCTAAGAGTTTGGGTTGTGGTGAAGATTTCTATCCCTATTCTTTTTTTTTTTCTTAACATTTATTTATTTTTGAGACAGAGAGAGACAGAACATGAATGGGGGAGGGTCAGAGAGAGAGGGAGACACAGAATCCGAAACAGGCTCCAGGCTCTGAGAGGTCAGCACAGAGCCCAACGCGGGGCTCGAATTCATGGACGGCGAGATCATGACCTGAGCCGAAGTCGGACGCTTAACCCACTGAGCCACCCAGGCGCCTCTCTATTCCTATTCTTATATCCTAGATTACTTGGTTAAAAAAAAAATGGCTGCCTGAAGATGTCCACACCTTAATCTCTGGAATCTTTAAACTGTTTCACTACAATACAAAAGGGGATTTGTAAATGTCATTAGGTATATGGATCTTAAAATTGAGAGATCATCCTGGATTATCCAGGAATGCTGAATCTAATTGAACGACCTCTTCAAGGCAGAGAACTTTCTCGAGCTGGATTCAAGGCACATGTGACAGAAGGGAAGTCAAAGAGTTTCAAAGTGTGAGAGGAACTTGACCGACCATTGCAGGACATATGCAAAGCATGAGAAGGAGTCAAAGCCTGGCTGACAGCCAGCAAGGAAATGGGATGATGGCCCAACAACTGCCTGGACCTGAATTCTGCCATCAACCTGAATGAACTTGCACACAATTACTTCCCCAGAGTCTTGATTGCAGCCTTGATTTCAGCCCCTAAGCAGAAGACCCAGTCCAACCCACCCAGACTCTTGACTTACATAAACTGTGAGATGATAAATCTGTTGTTTTAAGCAACAAAATTTGTGGTGACAAACCACCAACAGAAAATACGGAAATTATCAAAGGGCACTCCATCCTGGCAAGCAGGCTTTTGTGTATTTGATCTAAAGCCCCTTGTTTTGTCCTATTTTATTTTTACTGCAAGATCCGAAAGAGCTACTTACAATTTAATCTTGCTTTCTAAGAGTTTCATTTTTAAGTGAGTCCATTAGAATTCACTGATGAAGTGCATTTGAATTTCGTAAGCAGGCTTTCATTTTACAGTTTCCACCTCACACAAATATCTCATAATCTCTGGCCTTTCATCAAAATATAAAGCTTGGCTTAAAGGAATATTGACCTAGGGGATTTTATTATCGATAAAAATCATTCATGCATTTCACAATTGTTCTTCCCTTTTGAATGAAAAGATTAAGTGCAAAAAAGGTATGATTTAAATGGCTGTAGAAGACTTGAAATTCAGGGCCCTTGATTATGAAAAACAGCACATTAATTAAGAACAATCTTTCAGGCTTGTAATCACTTTGGATATGTTTATATTTTTATTACTAGTCTTGGACACACAGTATAAATTAACTACATATACACAACTACAAAATAATGTTAAGTAGGATAACTATAGAATGTGATCTATTGCAAATGATTTATTGAGCACTTACTACTTGCTCACCACTATGCTAGGCATTGTCAAAGATATAAAAGGGATACAAGACATGTTTTTTTAAGTTTTTATTTATTTATTTTGAATGAGAGAGAGAGTGTGCAACCCTGGGAGGGGCAGAGAGAGACAGAAGGAGAGAGAGAATCCCAAGCAGGATCCCCACTCTGTGCTGAGCCTGATGCAGGGCTCCATCCCACAGACAGCGAGATCACGACCTGAGCCGAAATTGAAAGACGCTTAACGAACTAAGCCACCACCCAGGAAACTCAGACATATTTTTGAAGGCAGACTCATAGTCAGGAAAACAAATTCCTACTCAGAAGGGTAAAGATATGAGTGGTTTCTTTTTATTTATGTGTTGAATGATTAACTGGATACATGGGGCTCAAAATCACGAACCCTGAGATCATGACCTGAGCAGAAGTTGGACGCTAAACCAACTGAGCCACCCAGGCGCCCTGAACTATCCTTCTTAAGAGATCAGGGCATTCAAACCAAAAAGAGTTATTGCATTGAAAGGACCAGAGGCAAAGATAAAATGAAACATTTGTGGCAGCATGTACATGTCTTAGTGAGGAAAAACACATCCGTGAGTGTGGATGGGAGAGAAGACAGAGCGCTGATCCCAAAGGGCCCCTGGGGCATTCTAAGCTGGGCAGACTTTATCACTAAGGTAATAGGAAACAATTAAAGAGGTTTCAGGAGGATATCACACAGACAGGTTTGCATTTTAGAAAGTTCATGCTGGTGGCAGAAGAAAAAAATTGTTGGAGAGTGGCAAGGTTTTTCAGAGGGAGATCTGATAGGACGTTGTATAGAAATCAGATAGCAGCAATGTTATAAAATTACTGTGAAACGGGAGGACGTTGCATGCTGTCTGAAAAATCCTTTTAAATGAGAAAAAAATATAGGGCACCTGGGTGGCTCAGTCAGTTAAGTGTCCAGCTTCATTCAGCTCAGGTCACGATCTCCCAGTTTGTGAGTTTGAGCCCCCCGTCAGGCTCTGTGCTGACAGCTCAGAGCCTGGAGCCTGCTTTGGATTCTGTGTCTCCCTCTCTCTGTGTCTGTTCCTGTGTTTGCACTGTCTGTTTCTCTCTCTCTCTCAAAAATAAATAAGGATTTTTAATGTTTTTAAAATGAGGAAAAATAGATTTCTCTTTGATATTTAAATTATGAAAGTAACACACAGTGGAAGAATTTGGTCAGTTCAAAACCCACTGGCCTAAATAATAACTTGTGTGACAAAATAATCACTCCTGAGTCTGTCAATAGGATGTAGCATTATGCAGCCTGCCCTTACTAGCATGTTAGGCTTTGTTATGATATGAATACATTATAAAAATAAAGCATGTTATGAATACCCCGAAAGGGAAAAAAAATAAATAACAAAAGAAGTTATCCAAAGAGCACAAGAGGAAAAAAAGGCATAAGTATTTTCTCATTGTGGGTTTAATAATAGTCCGTTCCACTGGTTAGTTCCCCTTTCTGTCTACGTTTCTCATGGTTTTGTTGACTGACTACTGAGAAGATAATGTCTCTGAGACCTCAACATGGAAAACTAGGGTCTTCAATGTCGTGATGAACTCGAGATACTTCCAGTAAATCTTTTCCTTCATGCAACTTCATGTCCATCTTCACACGGATAAACTCAAGAAGTGTCAAGATAGTAGAATCAGAAGGACTTCATGCTTAGTGGCAAGGGTAGGAATGAAAGAGGAAAGTTATGAATGATTTTCAGCATTCTAGCTTGAGCTACAGGTGGGTAATATTGCTATTCACTAAGGCAGAATAGAATCAGGTCCTGACTTGGCTACAGAGGGAGAGGAAGACTGTGGATCATAAATTCAAAATATGCACATGTGGGGTGCCCCCTCTGTTTTGCAGCTGAGGATTTCTGGTATAAATTGGAAAGCTAGGCATAAAACTTAAAAGCTGATGACTGAAACATGAATTCTAGAGAGATCCTTACATAGCTGAAATCACAAGAGTGGATGAAGTCACCCAGAGAGGCAAAGGGATCCATTAAGGTAAAGAAAGAATTTGAAGGCAGAGGGAGAACAGGGGGGTATAAGTATTAAGTATTAAGACCGCTGTAAAGAGGAGAATAAACATAGGAAGCACAGGTTAGGTGGAAATGATCAGAAATTAACCAAAGAGCCAGGTTTGGTTTGAGGCATGTATTCCTGGTAGAGTAGACAGGGTTCATTTCAGGGTAAACATTAGAATTTAAGCATCATTAATATTTGTTCTGTAAGCATACTGGGCAGAGGAGTGACATAATTAAAGCACTGTTACAGACTTGAGAAAAGAATGACTAGATTGTTCTTTCTGTAATATGTCAATGGTCATAAGGCCTCAGACATGAGTTAACAGTGGCAAATCTTTTTTTCTAAAGAAAGGAATAACAAAATTCCTAAACTAATTTCACCTCCTCATACTCACCTTGCTCATATTTTGCTTCTTTGTCACTGGTGAGAGAAGGAAACCAACATTGTGAGTGTCCCCACATGCTAACTTTTGCTCCAACCGAACACTGAGATCTAATTTAAACCACACCACAGTCTAGGAGGAGAGTGGAAGTGCCAATTTCACAGAACAAAAACTCGGTCTCAGTGAATTAAACCACTTAAGAGACAAAACTTGCATCCAATCCAGGTGAACCCAATTTCCAAGCCCAAGCTCTTACCGATGTACCTGCTCCCTCTTGCTAAGATGTTCCATCCCCCACAGAATTTTTCTGTAACTGTCGTAACCTCTCTTCTGACCTCTCTACCTTCTTAGAGTGTACCTGAAGTTCCATTTCTTTTTGGAATTCCCGTTGATGACCTCAGCTCAGAAGTATTTTTCTATTCTCAGAATTCATATATAATATTTTTCAAAGTGTTTTCTGAGAACACTGCTTTCCCAAAACTCTACAAAAATTGGGTTCTGTAATCAAATTAATTAGAAATCCTGCATATACAAAGAGACAGATGAGCCACTGGCAATGGGAAGGGGATTAGAGTCTGAAAGACTCCTAAATGCCACTTTCTTAGGATAGCGTTACACTTATTTTCCCCTACAACCACGTCTGACTTTTGCTGAGGAAAAGAGCAAGCAACTGAGATTGTAAAATAAAATGAACTCATGTAATTCAATATTTTTAAAGCTGCAGCCAGTCCTCAATAAAATAAAAGTTTGGTAAAATCTGAAAGATCATCATCTCCCTTTATCTTCCACATATTAAGAAAAAAATTACACTGGAAAAAATAAAAAGCAAAGTTGTAGTCTACTTCAACCTCTACTATTTTTTTTTAATTTTTTTAACGTTTTTTTAAATTTATTTTTGAGACAGAGAGAGACAGAGCATGAACGGGAGAGGGGCAGAGAAAGAGGGAGACACAGAATCAGAAGCAGACTCCAGGCTCTGAGCCCTCAGCCCAGAGCCCGATGCGGGGCTCGAACTCACAGACCGCGAGATCGTGACCTGAGCTGAAGTCGGACGCTTAACCGACTGAGCCACCCAGGTGCCCCTCTACTATCTTTTAAACACAGTACTCTATAGTATCAAATACGATGAACTATGTAAAGAATACAAATATGCTAAGAAAAGAAAGAATGTACAACAAAAAATCACAAAAACTAAACTACAATAACCCAGACACAGGAATATCTTTCATCATTTTATCTTTTTTTATAACTTTTTTTTATTAGTTCATTTATTTATTTTTGAGAGAGTGTGCATGTATGTAAGTGGGGGAGGAGCAGAGAGAGAGAGAGAGAGACAGAGACAGAGACAGAGAGAGAATCCCAAGCAGGTTCCACACTGTCAGCATAGTAATATAGGCCTTGAACTCACAAACTGCGAGATCATGACCTGAGCCAAAATCAAGAGTCGGACACTTAACCAACTGAGGCACCCTGGAGCCCTTCTTCCATTATTTTCTATAATGTGACCTTGACACTCTTCCCATCCAAAGGTAAAATCTATTCCTTTTGACTTGAATCTTGGAAAGCTGCTCTTCACTCTCAATAGAATGTGGTAGCAGTGATGCTGCATAACTTGTAAAGGTGGGACAGAAAAGGCGGGAGCTTCTGCCGTGTTGGCTGGGCCACTCATCTGTGGAACTCTAAGCTGCCAAAAAACAGTCTCACCACCCTAAGACTTCTATGGTGTCAGAAACCCAAGCCTTCTGGAAAATCCACATCTAGACATTTCATCAGCAACTCTAGTGTCTCAGTTATCCCAGGCCCAGTGCAATAAATGCTCCTTGACTAAATCCAGCTTTTAGCCAACAAGTCATAGAAATATTTGAGTCTTCACAGATAAAGAACCAGTCCCAGTGGAGCAGATACAAGCCATCCTGACTTGATTTTCTCAAATTACTAACCCACAACATCCATAATCATAATAAAATGATAGTTTTGAGCCATTAAATTTTAAGATAATTTGTTACACAGTGACAGCAAGCAAAAGCGTTGCTATACATTGCATGGGACTCAATTCACAGCTTGAGTCCAAAATAACTGCCTCCTAGAACTGAAAACGATAATTGTCAAATAAGAAAGACAGATTCCAGAGATTTCTATTATTTATAACGTCTGCTTTTTACCCCCAAATCACAAGATATGGAAAAAAGGAGGAAAATGTAAACCATTCTAAGAAAAACAGCTGATAAGAAAAGACATTGAATAGTTTCAAATGATGGACTTAGTTGCCAAAGCCTTCAAAGCAGCCATTATTAGCATAAATTAAAAGAAAATATGTTTGTTATTCAAACAATGCCAAAAGAACAAGAAAAATATTTTTTAAAACATTGAAACGGATATTCATGAACTCGAAAGCATCACATCTGAAATATAAAATTCATTAGGTAGGCTCAGGAGCAGATTTGAGATAAGAGAAAAAAGAATCAATGAACTTGAAGACAGATAAATAGAAATGATGTATTTCCCCTGCCCCCCTCCACACACACACCCCAAAAACCAGACAGAGAAAAGACTGAATGAAGAGGAATATAGCCTCAAAGATCTGTGGTACAATATCAAGTGGTCCAACTCATATATCATTGGTTAGGACATATAATGCTACTTTGATTAACTATTTGGAAGCTTCTTATAAAGTACACCTAACTTATCTACCAGCAAGGCAACTCCTAGGTATTTTTTTAATTTTTTTAAATTTATTTTTGAGAGAGAGAGAGAGACAGAGCATGAGCAGGGGCGGAGCAGAGAGAGGGAGACAAGAATCTGAAGCAGGCTCCAGTCTCTGAGCTGTCAGTACAGAGCCCAGTGTGGGGCTTGAACTAATGAACCACGAGATCATGATGTGAGCCAAAATCAACTGCTTAACTGACTGAACCACCCAGGCTCCCCAAGTCAACTCCTAGGTATTAACCCAGAAGAAATTAAAAAGTCTTGCCCACAAAAGTCTTGCACAAAAATGTGCTATGTTCATAATAACAAAATAACTGAAACAATACAAATCTCCATCAATGGAATTGATAAATTGTGGTATATTTAGAAAATGAACTACTTAGATTTTTAAAAGATGAATTAATGATACATGTAAGAGCATAGCCAAATCTCACAATCACTGTATTAAATAAAAGAATCCCCATATAAAAATGAATGTATTATGTAATTCCATCTATGAAGGTCTAGAAGGCAGACCTCATCTATGTGGGTAAAAATTAGGATAACTGTTGGATCTCAAGGTGAAGGGGATAGTTTAGAAGGAATCACAGAGGATTTCTGTGGTGACAACAATGTTCTGTGTCTTGGAAAGAGTCAAGAGTGAGACAAGTGTAATTATTTGCCAAACTCATCAAAGTCTACACTCAGGATCTCTGCACTTTGCTCTGTAACTCTGCGTGATTTTTAATTCCAGAAATTAGTGTATATTTCTTTTTGTTGGTTTCTTCTCAGGAAAATTAAATTAAATGAACTATTTTTTCATTCCATAATCACTTGCTTTAATTATTAAAACATTGAGATTGGAAACAGTATAGTAAATCAGAGTAGTTTTGAATAATCTCGTTATTAGTGAATCTTTTTTTTTATTTGGCAAAATCTAAATTGGACACATTTTTATAGCTAATGTGTTTCACAAATCTTCAGTTGAAATAATGAAGTAAAGGGTCTCTGTTTGATAATGCTGGAACAGTCTCTAATAAGCCACTAATGTATTTGATGTTAATGAAAGTAAATTTTTAAAAATAAAATCTGTATTTCTGTATTCTACTAATTCAGATTATTGCATTAGTTCTGGAGTTCCAGTTAACAAGGTAGTGCTTTTTTAATTGGTATAACAAAGATTTATTATATTTTAATTCCTACCACATTTCTCTACCTCAAACCTTTTTTAGACATGTTACATAGATCTCAGTAAGTAGGCAGTTGCCTTAAACTTAATGCAGTTTCATTTGTCAGTTCTTACATAACACAAAGTATGGGACTGAATAAAAAGTGGAGGTAATACCAAATGTAAAATGACCAAAGATGTTGGTAATTTGAAGTGGATGAATAGGGATCTGGAAGCTATAGAAGACCAGCCCTCAACAATATTTTCTTTTCCATACTCTTTTACTTTTATTTATTTATTTTCTAATGTTTATTTATTTTTGAAGGAGAGAGAGACACAGCATGAGCAGGGGAGGGGCAGAAAGAGAAGGTGACACAGAATCTAAAGCGGGCTCCAGGCTCTGAGCTGTCAGCACAGAGCCCGACGTGGGGCTCGAACTCATGAACTGTGATATCATGACCTGAGCCAAAGATGGATGCTTAACCAGCTGAGCCACCCAGGCGACCCTCTCTTCACTTTTAACATGGAAATAAGTTTTTTAGTAAAGAAAGAAACTCAACTTTCTAACTCATGAGATTTGGGTAATTATTATATCATATGTCATTTTCTTTTAGTCATGAAAAAAGATGATAAATAGCTTTATCATTTCCAGACAGGTTTAAAACATAGTCCTGCCTGTCGCTTAATAACTATGCAGTTAAGGGGAAGAAGGTTCAATTTTCTGGATCTTGAAAAGGTTTTAACATTATAATTTTATAGAATGCATGAGAAATATGACATATAATACTACTGAAAAAGAAGATGCATATATATATAATACATATATGATACATATATATAATACCATATATAATACATATATACATATATATAATACATATATATATACGTATATATACATATATATGTATGTATTATATATAACATTGTTACTACTTCCACTCTTATGGCCAATTGAGAGAAAGTCATAGTACAGAGGGTCTCATACATTCTTATTTTATGGCTCCCTTAGCATCTCAGTAATTGTTTCACAGAAGCCCTACAGCAAAGCAAACATCTGTTTCTTTATTAAGTAGATAACACTAAACAGCTTAATAATATTTATGTCCTAACAACTTAGTAAGTATTTAAAAATATATACAGATGAATTAAACACAAGATAATATTTTGTTTTCACTCTGAACAAATCCCAATTACTGAGTTGTGAGATGTGGGCATCTGTGGGGGCATTCGCAACTTCTCAAACCTCAGAATCAGACTGGAATGTAGCACATTCTAATGTTCAAATTTTTAACTAGCTCAAGCTAGTAGTTCACACAGTTCTCAACATGGCTAGTATCACTGTGATTCTTTTTTTTTAAAGTTTATTTATTTATTGTGGGGGGGGGGAGGGAGAATCCCAAGCAGGCTTTGCACCTGCCAGCACTGAGCCCAATGTGGGGTTCCATCTCACAAACCATGAGATCATGACCTGAGCAGAATCCAACAGTCAGAGGCTTAACTGAGTGAACCACTCAGGTGCCCCTGATACTTTAAAATTTAAATATATTCCATGGTGCCACGTGAGTTTGTCATGATGCCCCAGGGCACTTTGTCACACAGTCTGGGGATGCACATTTCAAGAAAAATAAAATAATAAAAACTTCTGATTATAAAATACAAATGGAGGGAACATCCTCTTGAATTAATATGAGAAAATCTGTAACATATGAAAAGGCTTTAGACTGAGAAATTGACTTAGTAATTGCCCTAAAGGGAGAATGAATAAAATATATATTTTTTGCATTTCATGAGACTTAGAGCAATTAGAAGAGCTGTAATCCAGAAAAAGGCTGTCACCCTGAAAAAGTGTTTTAGAAACAGAATGTTCCTTTAAGATTTTGCCACATAGTACACGTGTCTGACAAGCAATGATCCTGAAAATTCCATGGCTTACTCTCACATTTTCTTTTCGTTTTTCTAGACTAATCTTTTTAGCAGATTCGATGGTTTACAAATGTCCGCCCCATGCATGCACAAATGCTAGGGTCCTGTGTCTCTCCTTAGGCACCAGTCTCTTCAGACTGCTTGCTCTGCAATCCCTGTTCTCCGAAGGGTTCGAGAAAAGGCATTAATGTGTGATTTATCCAGCATTTTCCTTGTCATAAGACTGGGAGTTATGTTCTTTCCAGTTTTAACACCACTGAGCTTAAACATGAAGTCCACCAGGCTTACTAAAACTAAAACCAACAAAGAAACTCACTCTGTCTCCTCTCTCTCTCTCTGATTATTTAATCCCGTCTGACTTAGGCAAAATGAATCTGACTAGTTTTGCTTCCATTCAATACTTTTCACACAGAGTTCACCTGGACCACCTCACAGTTCAAAATTATACCCAAGGATCTAACCAGAGTTGTATCTTTTTTTTTTTTTTGAAGCCTTTTCATCAATGGGTTATTATTTTTTTAAACAGTCTTTCATTGGTTTGCTTACTTATATATTAAAAGTTACAAAATATCATCGTCGTTTATTTAAATTTCTTGAAACATCAATGCCATTTTTGAGAAATACATTCCTGTGGTTATATGTGCTAGTTAAATCCTCTCAGATTTCTGCAAGAATCCATTCAGAATCGAAAGATGGTCAACTCTCTCAGGAGATCTTCTTTACTGGTTAGTATATGCTGACTGGTTTCTGGCTATTGATAACAAAGCAATGTTCCCAATGGTGAGATCATGGAATTGAAATTCCAAGATAGGTGTTCTACCACATTCAGTATGGAGGTCAATAAGTGATTCTTTTTGGCCCACGGATCTTCCCCAGCAGTAATTTACCATGTACTATGTGCAAGGCACCATCACGGAGTTGAGGGTAAAATGGTGAAAAGAACACAAGGGGTCTCCTTTTCATAGAACTTACAATCTATGCCAAGAAAAAAAATAGAACAAATAAGTAAATAATCAAATGCATCAAGTGGGAAAGAAGAATATGGTGCATAATCATAGCTTATAAAAGATGAGTCTGGGGTCTAAGAAGGGTCCTCTGAGGAGATGACAGTCAAACTGAACATAGAGAGATGAATCATAGCTTAACAAAAAAAAAAAAAAAAAAAAAGGAGAGAAAATGAAAGTCAATGGAATCTGGCATAACAAAATTAAATAAAACTTGTAAGTGTGTTTTTAGAGTTTTTAATTGAGTTGAAATACCATTGTTGGCTTTATTTTAATTACTGTATAAGTACTTGTGAATAGGATTGTCAATCTCAGAGTAAAAACAATGAGAAGACAAGGTTTAATCATCACAAAGATATGTGTATTCACTTGGTTACAAGAGATCAATGAAAAAATTACTAAACTTTTAAGATTTAGAAAATGTTCTTAATTGCCTCTTCAAATTCCAATTAATAATTCACTGGGAAAAGGCAGTTTCTAATGTCTTTTGAAGAAAGTATAGCAAAAGACTACATTATTTTACTGTATTATATTGAATGTTATTCAGAAATCAGTTTTCAAGAAACTTTAAGAAAAATAGTAATTAATAAAATGAGAACATTTTAAAATCTGACATATCAGACAAAATAAATGGCTCTTATAATGTTTCTTAATTCAATATAATCTACAGTTTATCATCAAATGAATTTAAATTTCTAAGAATGCAGACATAAAATTGGCATCAAAATAACAAGGGAAATTATATTTTCTATCTAGCAATAATGTCAGTATGTGTATATAAAATGCAAACATATATGTGTGTGTATGTGTATATATATATAACATATATAATATATACCATATGTAATATATATCATATGTAATATATATTATATAACATATATAATATATAAAACATATACATAATATATATAACATATATAATATATATCATATGTAATATATATCATATGTAATATATATTATATAACATATAATATATAAAACATATACATAATATATATAACACATATACATAAAATATATAACACATACACATAATATATATAACATATATATCTTCATTTTATGTTTTTATCTGTGTGTAACTTTTAACTGTGTGTAACAAGTAACTTTAAGTATACTTGTTTTCTGTATACTAACAAATTGATATTCCTTTATACTCTGAGTAAGCCTGCATCAAAACCAATACAACAACCTCCTTCTTATTTGTTTCTTGAGCACAGTTATGAAACCAATTTTTAATAGTAAAAGTATAAAACAAAACAAAAGCAAATGGCCTTTCACTGAGGAAAAATTAAATACCTTAGAGTATGACCAGATTCATGTCCTACCTAAACATTAACAGGATCTGTAAAGTGGCACTTGGTCTGGAAGAATCTTCAGCAGTAAACAGCAAATGAATTTGTCTAAATACTAAGGTACAAAGAAGAAATTACCTTAAGGACAAATGCATCTGAAAAGTACTTCCTGAAGTATAGTCCTAAACTCAAAATTTCCTAAGACCAATTTGATCACAATACAAAATTTTCTATTGGAAATAAATTTACCACCATTCAGAATGCTCTTACAAGGAAAGACAGAAAAACAATTCATAACACACTTGATGTTTGGAAATGGAATACCATATGCCACACCTACTGCCAAACAGTCACAAAATTTTAACGTAGCCAGAAGACATGCAAAGAAGGAGCCTATAATCATAAAGTATTGGGGTTTTTGTAGCACTAAAAACAGTAACAGTAACAAAAAGACTATGATACAGAAACCTTTCTATCCACAGAGACAAAGCTTATAAGGGAATAGTGATGGGGCACCTGGGAGGCTCAGTAGGTCGAGCTTCTGACTCTTGATTTCCGTTCATCTTTTGTGAGTTCGAGCCCAGCATCAGGCTCTGTGCTGACAGTGAGGAGCCTGTTTGATATTCTCTCTCTCTCTCCCTCTCTCTCTGCCCCTACCCTGCTCAAGCACTCTCTCTCTCTCTCAAAATAAATAAATAAACTTAAAAAATTTTTCATAGAATAAAAGGAAATAGTGATGTATAAAAATTATGAATACTGTTAACAGAGAATCATGTAAGATATTTTTTAAATATTTGAAAAACGGGCATTCTTCAACACTAAGTCTAAAAAAAAGATTCCATAACTTAAAGGAAAGTGTAGGTCATGAATAGGTAGTGAAATTATTGCAGTTCAGTTTCTGAAAAAGGCAAGATAAGATTCTTGACATTTACAAAGTCAAAGTTCATAGGAAAAAAAGATTCACATGCCCCACCACACAAATAGACAATTTTTTAAATGTAGGATGATTTAGAAACAATTCCATGTGTGAGTCATGCTAAAACCCTTCAAATAATTCTATAGTGTGGGGTTCAATCCCACAGACAGAGACATAGTACTGAGTTCCTGGGCCCAATTCGCCAACTTTGCATTTCTTCGGTGTTAAAAATACTGCTTATACTTCCATTCCTTTGGTAGGGTTTCTCCTATATGACACAACTGTTTCTATAAAATGCTAATGTTTTTCTGTTGAAATGAAGAATTGTGTTATGGATTAAACTCTGTGCACTGAGTTTAAATGAGAGAGGAAAAGAGTGTTGTCCTGTAATGGATGGTGACTGCACAAGAACTTGAACCATGCTCTGTACTGAAGGATAGTCTGCCCGGGGAGACAGAATAATATATCAGGTTGACAGAAGCTAAGAGATAAGTAATACATTCTCCTATGAAGACAATATACCTTTTCCTGTGAACACTCCTAAACTAGGTTAGTGAATGCAGCATTAGTGGGAAAAAAAATATTTTGCTGTTAGATTCAGGCCAGGGTTATTGTCAAATCCAGACAGGTAGAAGTCAGAGTCAGGGATTCATTAGAGCACTTTTTCAAAAGCACATTACTGAAACACTTCTGTAAAATAAATAACTATATTTTAAAAATACCTTATAAATTCAGTAAAAGTAAGTTCTCCTCCTATGTGTACAGTTTGCTCAGAGAAAGGAAGTTAATTAGCACATACTGAACATCTACTAAGAACCAGGAAGTGTTAACATATTCTGTCACTTAACTCTCAGAACAATCTTGTAGTTAAGCATTATATTCTCTCCAATTCAAAGATAAGGAAATAGGCATCATTTATTCCAACTCTCACTAAGTCAGTTACCCAAAAAGTCTCATGTACTGGGCATGGTGCTAACTTCCAAGGGTCTTTTGGTGAAGAACATTGGTACAGTCTCCTGGCTAGAAGATATGACAAAAGCAGGTATAAAGATGACCTGATCTGCCTTAGGGAGTATGGAAAATTTTCCCCAAGAAAATAATCTTAAGACTCAAACAATTTATTTGCCATAGTTATACAGCAGTGTGTGGAAGAAACGCCATTTGAACTTGTTGGCCTGATACCACAGTCTATAACGATAGTTAACTGTAATGTGTTGTAATATTCAGTGAGAAAGATAGCCGATTAGTTGATTACTCAAAAAGAGTTTGTATGCATTTCTACACAACTGTCCATGCAGAATCCATGTCCAGGAGTATATGATGTGTGCCTTAACCACAAAGGAAATAACATGCAGTAAGGTGTCAGGGAATAGGTTCTACTTACACAAATGGTTTAACAAAAAGCTTAGGGTGGAAATCCACCATCATGGGGCGGAAGCACCCGAGGTTAGCTAGCGAGATACTGTAATGGGATCATGAGTAAGTTGTTATATCACCTGCAGGAAATTACTTTCCATCTGGTGCCAATATACTATTGTACTTTGATCACAAACTCCACTTGCCCCCCAGACCCTTTGCTTCTTACACATACAAGTTATCGATTACTATCTGACTGCTTTCTCCACATTCACCACGTGTGTAAGATCTTGTTTTCTTCACATTCACCACGTAGGATCTTGAGCGCTCAATAAATACAAAGACGAGATGAGATCTGTGTTTGGGGCTCTAGTTTCCTCCTGGATATTAGCCTCTCTCATATTCAATTCTGCATCTGCTCTCTTGCTGGACAAGAGAGAACTCCAGACTCCTAGCCTGTGACACTAAGGGAACCCTGCTCCATCACTCACTGAGGGAGAATCTAGGGAGCACCTCATGAGAAATCTAGAAAATTGGAATATGGTAAGAAATAGCAACACCAAACAGTCCTCTTTTCAAACCAGGTCTGTTGGCACTGATATGGGGCAACCTTCAGCTACACAGTTGAAAGCAGCAACTGACAGCTATCTTAAGTTCCATGCCTTCCTTCTTTGGGACCAAATGGGACCCTGCCTTTCATTCACCCACAGCCTCAGCCGACTACCCTGATTCGTCAGATCTGAACCCAGTGAAATAACAGGTGTGGCTTTTTCTACCAACACTGAGATTTTGCTCCTATATGACTTCTGCAGGCTGCCGGCCTCACCGAGAAACTGTGGCTTACATCCTGCTCTTTACTTATCAGGTCCAGCCCAAATATCTGAGTTACCCAGCACAAGCATATAGATAGCAGCCCACATATGATAGTCTTAATATTAATATAGAGAGAGATACATTATTAATATATATGTATACATTTATATCCACACATATATATCCACACATATGTGTGTGTGTGTGTGTGTGTGTGTGTATCTCAAGCAAATAAACCAAATCAGCAAAATCCAACTGCAATCTGTAATACTTCCTTTCAGACCTACTATGTGTTAAGTGATATTTGTCTAAGTTTGAAGATTGTTTTTATTTTGCAATTAAATAAATTCCATTTAATGGAAGTATTATCTGACATTTAAATGAAATTACTAATATATTAGAAGGCTAGTTTAACCCTACCTCAAACACAATAACTGAATTCTATATAATTCCAGACAAGAGTGAAACCAAATGGCTATAGCCAGAAGGGTATCTAAATTGCCACAGAATCAGTGCTCTCAGTGGGGGGGTCCTTTTCAGCTTTAAATCAGCTTTCAGTTTAGTTTTCCTACTAGTTTACTTTTCCTACTTTTCCTACTAATTTAAATTTCACCCACTGCCAGGATCAGACCATAGACCACGACAGCAGCAGGAGGCATGTTGTGGAGGAAAAGAAAGACCAGAGTGGGGAGGCGCACAAGAGAAAACACCTTCAGGCAGTGGACAGATAGCATCCAAGATTTGACAAATGCCATGACTGTGAAATAACGTAATTCAAGAGGAAGCAACATTGAAAAACTGTAAGTTTGAGTAATGACGTGTGCAACATGAGACATCTCTATAGCCAGTAAATAATGCTATTTTTACTAAGAAAAGACAGTACTGGTCAGTCTGATGAGAACACAAACAACATCCAACACTCCGAGGAGAAGCAACTGTATTTGGATGTCAGGATAAAACAGAAGTAACCCCCTCCCTACATAATATTGCTTTAGCCAATTTCTTAATAGGAAACATTATGTTAAGACAGGACTATCTCTGTATTATTTTAAATGTTTGTGCAAAATTACAATTAGCCATAAAATATAAAGCATATCAAGTTCTCACTCCAACATCAGCATTTGTGTGGATAGGTGTTTTCAATTCCTTCTTTTATTTATGAGTTTTTATGACTATGATTGAGAACTGGATTTAAATTAGCACAAATAACCATTTCAATAAAAATGTCCATGCATGGATTATGCAGACCAAAGAAACACTTCTCTGGAAAGAATGTGAAATTAGCCAGGCTCCTTCCTGGCTAATTTGTGACCCCTGACATTAGCTTATCATACCCCATATCAACTAATTTATTCTGGGAGATGCCCTATTAATAGGATTTGTGTGTTGACACATTAAAAACAATAGTAATAATCATGGGGCGCCTGGGTGGCACAGTCGGTTAAGCGTCCGACTTCAGCCAGGTCACGATCTCGCGGTCCGTGAGTTCGAGCCCCGCGTCGGGCTCTGGGCTGATGGCTCAGAGCCTGGAGCCTGTTTCCGATTCTGTGTCTCCCTCTCTCTCTGCCCCTCCCCCGTTCATGCTCTGTCTCTCTCTGTCCCAAAAATAAATAAAGGTTGAAAAAAAAAATTTTAAAAACAATAGTAATAATCAATCTGAAACATAAGAATGCGTTTTCAAATGGACGCTGAGAAGGTCCCACATGAGGAAATCATCACAAAAATGACAAATCCAGATGCTCAACAAAGGTTAAAGCCAGTTAGCATACACAATTTTTTAAGGAAAGCAACATGAGGGGGAAAAAAGAGCAAAAGATGTCAAACAAAAGCACTTTCTTCCCTGTTTCTTCTAAAAAAGCACTTCCTTCTACTTCTTCTAATTCATGGGTTTGCACAACAAAATAAGATAAAGAGCATCAATAGGTTGTTTCCTTCATGAGAACGTAAAGACAACCACCTGACTACCTACAAGAGACTACTGTTGATAAAGACTTTTATCTTACACAAATATTGATGACAATAGCATTTTGTATTTTAATGTAACAAGTTTTATGTTCACAGTTGTATCCTTAATGATTTTGCCAGTGACAAGGCACTACTTCAAGGTAATCATTCCACATAGTATCTGAATTAACCTGCTTCTCTGAATGTTATTTTTTACACAACTATGCTACAGAGGCAGACAAAGTCACTGGATGATTGTACTTCAAACCTTTTGTTTCATAATAGGATAATTTTTGAAAAGGGGAGAGATAGAGCATCAACATCACAGCATAATGAAATTCTCTGAAGGAAAATTCTTCAGGGAGACAGACCATTGATATTTAATTTAGTGAATCCTGATCATTTCTTACATTTAAAGTTTGAGCTATAATGACAATACACAAGATACAAATTAAAATCTTAAGCAACTACCTAAGGGACGGTCACTATCACCTTTGTTTCAATGAAATAGAAATTTATAGAATTTAATCTTTAAGTGTTCAAATAATATTATTATATTTAGTAAGTATCTAATGAGACATGGTGGTAACACTGTTTACCACCCAAGTTACCATAATGTAGAAGTCAAGAATGCTAGTCATTTGTACTTTTTTTTTTTAATGCAGTCTCTCCTTTCCACTGGAAAAGAAAAAAAAAATGGTAGCAATTTAAACTAAGATTGCAGTTGGGGAAAAGCTGTAGAGTACAATTTGCATCATAAGTAGAAAACATGTAATTAGAACACCCAGAGTGAAATGCTGACAGGTCATCTGTGTTGAGATGACAATCATATAGACTCGTGAAACATGCATGATATAGGTTATTGGTAAGATGCTTTACGTAATTTGTATTGAAGTGAAATAAAAAATGGAATGGACAACATAAACCCAGAGAAAGAAGAACCTCTGTATTGCATCACATCTGTCTTTTAACACATTAAGAAACAGTCAGGGTATGATTTCCAAACTGTTACCATCATGACAATATATATATGCTGTGTGTGACAGATAACCATCTTTTCAGGCCCAGTAATGGACTCTTCTCCCAATGCCATCTCTTCTATCCTAGTGCTGGGTTGCCACTCTTCTAGGATATCATATATATATATATATATATATATATATATATATATATATATATATATATATACAGTGATTTCAACCGTGGTCAGCTTGCTGTTGGCTCTCAGATCAAGATTCTCATCTCTGCTCAGTGCCCGGAGATGCTGGAGCATATATCCAACAGCTTGGTGCACATTTCGATGTGGATGTGACACCAGAGACCTAAGGCTTTCTGCCCTCAAGTCAGTTCCCTCTTCACTTTGTTTCCCGACCAGCTCTGTCTTCACTACTCCCATCCTACACCACCTACTCATTTATTCTTGAATCAACTTTGACACATACCCCCTCTTTTCACATCCAATCTACTGCTAGATTGGACCTAGCTCTAGCATGTGCCTCATTGACATGTTCCTCATGCCACCTACACAGTCACATTCCTTGTCTTAGCTCTTAATCTCTTTTGCTTGTACAGTTGTGCTGTAGAATGGCTGCTCTCTTCCAAGCCATTCTCCACAATGAAGCCAGAGTAATACCTATGAAACAATGCCCTCATGAGTGCTTAAACACCTGAATTGCTTCTAATTAATCCTGAGTGAAAGTTGGAGAATACAAGTCATTGCTCTTAGGAAATCACAGTGGGTCAGGAGTCATCTGGGTGGCTCAGTCAATTAAGCATCTGACTCTTGACCTCTGCCCAGGTCATGATCTCACGGGTTTGTTAGATCGAGCCCCATGTCGGGCTCTGCACTGACAATGTGGAGTCTGCTTGGCATTCTCTGTCTCCCTCTCTCTCTGCCCCTCCCCTGCTCATGTTTGCTCTCTTTCCCTCAAAAATAAAATAAATAAGCATTAAAAAAAAAAAGAAATCATAATGGGTCAGATAGGGTGACAAACAAAAGCAAAGGTGTCCAGCAGGCCTCAGTTCATTCCCTCTTCTCTGTTCCAAGTACATTTTGACCTTCCACCTTCTATACCTATTGACCAAGAACAGTCCCAGGTTCTCCACCAGACCCTTGGACTTGTGCCTACAGGGGAAGCAGCTATACAAAGACAATGGTTTTCGCTAGTCCTCTTTGCAATCTTTTCCACTGTGTCCCATCTAAAGTGCCTGGACCTGGTTGGTTTCTCAGATTTTCTCATTATTCAACTACTGAAAGCCAAAATAAAGGGCAAATCTTGAAAGCAGCAAGGGAAAAACATAACACTACAAACAGGAACCATGAGCAAATTAGTGGCTTATTCTTCATAAGAAGCCATGGATATTAGGTTAGAGTAGAACAACTATAAAATACTAAAAGGGGGGGTGGTGCCTGAGTGGCTTCGTTAGTAGAGCATTCAACTTCAACTCAGGTTATGATCTCATGGTTCATGAGTTCGATCCCCACGTCAGGCTCTGGGCTGAGAGCTCAGAGCGTGAAGCCTGCTTCAGATTCTGTGTCTCATTCTCTCTCCGCCCCTCCCCCTCTTGCACTTTGTCTTTCTCTCAAAATTAAATAAGCATTAGTTTATTTTTAATGGTTTAAGAAAAAACAATAAAAGAGGGGCACCTGGCTGGCTCAGTCAGTAGAGTGTACAACTCTCAGAGTCATGAGTTCAAGCCCCACATTGGGCATGGACCCTCCTTAAAATTAATTAATTAATTAATTTTTAATGCTAAAAGAAATCTACCCAGAATTCTATATTTTAATGAAAATATTCTTCAAAAATTAAGGCAAAATAAACAATTTTTTCAGATAAAAGAAACCTGACAAAATTCTTTGCCAGCAGATCTGTTTCATATGAGATGATAAAAGAAGTTCTTCAAGATGGGTGCCTGGGTGGCTCAGTCAGTTGAGCATTGACTTCAGCTTCGGTTATGATCTCTAAGTTTGTGGGTTCGAGCCCCACATCAAGCCCCACATCAATCCTTAAGTCAGGCTTTGCAATAGCAGCACAAAGCTTGCTTTGGGTTCCGTGTCTGCCTCTTTCTCTGCCCCTCCCTCTCTCATGCTGTCTTCCTCTCTCTCTTTCTCTCTCTCTCTCTCAAAAATAAACAAACATTAAAAATAGAAGTTCTTTAGAATGAATGGAAATTATAGCAGACAGAAACTCAGATGCATAGAATAAGCCAAAGCATACTAAAAATGGGAAATGGCAAAGTAAACAAAAAAAGAAAAAAAATTTATTCTTCTTCAGTTCTGTATAAATCATATAACTGATCAAGAAAAAAATATAACATTTTCTTGTATTGTTTATAATCAATGTGGATATAATACATATAACAATTAAAACACGAAAAATAGGGGATAGTCATGGCAATATACAATTACAAGGTTTCCTATGTTTTGTATGAACTGGTATAGTATTACTCAGAGTATTATTAAAATATAACCCAATAAATTTGACAATATAGATACAATGGACACATTCCTCAAAAGGAAAAACTTATCAAAATTGAATTTAAAAGAGAGAAAACCTAGCTTCCATCAAGCCACAAAGAAGACAAATTTGGGGGAAAACCAAAGAGACTCAAAACTCATTTGGGAGGGGGAGGGGCCAAGATGGTGGAGCAGCATGGAAATTTTTTTGGTGTCTCACGTCCATGAAATACAGCCAGATCTACACTAAAACCTCCTGCACACCTAAAAAACTGATCGGAGGATTAAACACAACAATCTTCACAACGTGAACCACAGAACTCAGCAGGTACATGGCATGGAGAGGTGAACTAGGGGAAAGAGAAGCCACGGAAAGCAGGGAGCTCTTTTTGCTAGCGGAGAGAGGACAGAGATGGGGGAGAGTATGGGAAAAGCACTGGAGACAAAGTGGAAAAGTGGAAACAGCCGTAGGGACTGAACAAAAAAAGGAGAAAGGAGAGGGTTTAAAATTCCATTAAGACTTTATAAACAGGGGGAGTGCAGAGTCTGAAATGCTGCAGCCTGATACCTGGCGGTGCTCTGATGGGAAGGGCAAATTCCCAGGAGCAGACAGTGAGGTCCGGGGGTCCTTGGGCCACAAGAGGAGAGGCAGTTCCCCTGCTGGGAGGACATTAGGTAAAGGCTGTGCAGCCACCCCACAGGCCAAGGTCCCAACGGACCCCAAAGAACAACCACATTCCCTGGTACTGGAACAAGGATATTAAGGGTGAAGCCTGGTGCCAGATGTGTGTTATGATTTTCCCTAATCCCTGAAATGCTGCTGCTACATGATCATGTGAACTTTTTCTGGAGTGGTCTAGCACCCAGCCATAGTCTCTGCACATCAGCAGCAGCAAGGTCCCGCAAACATTCCTAGGTGCAGCTGGCACCCAGCCATTGCTTGGTGAAACCCTCCCCCAGAAGGTCTGAGTGGGTCAAAGCTGCAGTCCCTTAGAAGTGAGTCCCTTTCCTTTTTTTCTCTAATCTATCAAGCTCCTTTCAACAACCAAACCAAAACACCTAGGATTTCACATAGTTTATTTGATTTTGTGTGTGTGTTGTTTTTAACTTTTTAATTTTATTTTTTTTACCTCATTGATTCCTTTTCTCCCTTCAAAATGATGAAACGAAGGAATTCACCCCAAAACAAAGAGCAGGAAAAACGACAGACAGGGACTTAATCAACACAGATACAAGCAAGATGTCTGAACCAGAATTTAGAATCACGATAATAACAATACTACCAGGGGTTGAAAATAAATTAGAATCAGAGTGCCTGGATGGCTCAGACAATTGAGCGTCCAACTTTGTCTCAGGTCATGATCTCATGGTTTGAGCCCCACATCAGGCTCTGTGCTGACAGCTCAGAGCCTGGAGCATGCTTCAGATTCTGTGTCTCCCTCTCTATCTTCCCCTCCCCTACTCATGTTCTGTCTCTTCAAAAATAGATAAACAGTAAAAAATTTAAAGAAAATAGAGTAGAATCCCTTCCTGCAGAAATAAAAGAAGTAAAAGCTAGTCAGGATGAAATAAAAAATACTATAACCAAGCTGCAATCTCTAATGGTGGCCATGGCTGCAAGGATGGATGAGGCAGAGCAGCAAATCAGCAATATAGAGGACAAGCTTATGAAGAGTAATGAAGCAGAAAAAAAGAGGGAGACTAAGGCAAAAGAGTAAGATTTAAGAATTACAGAAATCAGTGACTCATTAAAAAGGAACAATATCAGAATCATAAGGGTCCCAGAAGATGAAGGTAGAGAAAAAGGAGTAGAAAGGTTATGTGAGCAAGTCATAGCGGAAAACTTTCCTAATGTGGGGAAAGACACAGACATCAAAATCCAGGAAGCACAGAGGACTCCCATTAGATTCAACAAAAACCGACGTTCAACAAGGCATCTCATAGTCAAATTCACAAAATACTCAGGTAAGGAAAGAATCATGAAGGCAGCAAGGGAAAAAAAGTCCTTAACCTACAAGGGAAGACAGATCAGGTTTGCATCAGACCTATCCACAGAAACTGAGCAAGCCAGAAAGGAGTGGCAGGATATATTCAATCTGCTGAATTGGAAAAAATATGCATCCAAGAATTCTTTATCCTGCAAGGCTGTCATTCAAAACAGGAGAGATAAAAAGTTTCCCAGACAAACAAAAATTAAAGGAGTTTGTGACCACTAAACCAGCCCTGCAAGAAATTTTAAGGGGGACTCTATGAGGGGAGAGAAGACAAAACGAAAAATAAAAAGACCAAAAGCAACAATGAATAGAAAGGACCAGAGAACACCACCAGAAGCTCCAAATCTACAAGCAACAAAATGGAAATAAATTCATATTTCAGTACTCACTCTAAAAGACAATGGACTCAATGCTTCAATCAAAAGACATAGGGTAACAGAATGGATAAGAAAACAAGATCCATCTATATGCTGTTTACAAGAGACCCACTTGAGACCTAAAGACACCTTCAGATTGAAAGTAAGGGGATGGAGAATCATCTATCATCCTAACGGTCAACAAAAGAAAGCCAAAGTAGGGGCGCCTGGGTGGCGCAGTCGGTTAAGCGTCCGACTTCAGCCAGGTCACAATCTCGCGGTCCGTGAGTTCGAGCCCCGCGTCGGGCTCTGGGCTGATGGCTCAGAGCCTGGAGCCTGTTTCCGATTCTGTGTCTCCCTCTCTCTCTGCCCCTCCCCCGTTCATGCTCTGTCTCTCTCTGTCCCAAAAATAAATAAACATTGAAAGGTTTAAAAAAAAAAAAAAAAGAAAGCCAAAGTAGCCATACTTATATCAGATAACCTAGACTTTAAAATAAAGGTTGTAACAAAAGGTGAAGAAGGGTATTATATCATAATTAAAGGGGCCAACCACCAAGAAGACCTAACAATTGTAAACATTTATGCTCCAAATGTGAGAGCACCCAAATATATAAATCAATTAATCATAAACATAAAGAAACTCATTGATAAAAATACCATAATAGTAGGGGACTTCAATACCTCACTTATAACAATGGACAGATCATCTAATCAGAAAATAAACAAGGAAACAATGGCTTTGAATGACACACTGGACCAGATGGATTTAACAGATATATACAGAACATTGCATCCCAAAGCAGTGGAATATACATTCTTCTCCAGTGTACATGTAACATTCTCCAAAATGGACCACATGCTGGGACACAAATCAGCCCTCAACAAGTACAAAAAGATCAAGATCATACTGTGCATATTTTCACACCACAACGTTATGAAACTTGAGATCAACCACAATAAAAAATTGGAAAGCTAACAAATACTTGGAGACTAAAGACCATCCTACTAAAGAATAAATGGACTAACCAAGAAGTTAAAGAGGAAATGTAAAAAGTACTTGGAAGCTGATGAAAATGATAACACCACAACCCTAAACCTCTGGGATGCAGCAAAGGCGGTCATAAGAGGAGAGTATATAGCAATCCAGACCTCCTAAAAGAGGAAGAAAGGTCTCAGATATATAACCTAACCTTATGCCTTAATGAGCTGGAAAAAGAAGATCAAATAAAACCCAAAACCAGAAGAAGACAGGAAATAACAAAGATTAGAGAAGAAATCAATGCTACTGAAATGAAAAAAAAATTAGAACAGATCAATGAAACCAGAAGCTGGTTCTTTGAAAGAATTAACAAAATTGATAAACCTCTAGCCAGTTGGATGAAAAAGAAAAACTTAAGGACCCAAATAAATTAACTCAAGAATGAAAGAGGAGAGATCACAACCAACAGAGCAGAAATAAAAACAATAATAAGAGAATATTATGAGCAATTATACACCAATAAAATGGTCAATCTGGAAGAAATGGACAAATTCGTAGAAATACGTAAACTACCAAAACTGAAAATGGAAGAAACAGAAAATGTGAACAGACCCATAACCAGTAAGGAAATTGAATTAGCAATCAAAAATCTCCCAAAAAACAATAGTCCAAGGCCAGATGGCTTTCCCCCTAAGGTCATGAACAAGACAGGGATGTCCGCTCTCACCACTGTTATTCAACATAGTATTAGAAGTCTTAGCCTCAGCAATCAGACAACCCAAAGAAATAAAAGGCATCCAAATTGGCCATGAGTAGGTCAAACTTTCACTTTTCGCAGATGACACGATACTCTATGTGGAAAACCCAAAAGATTCCACGAAAAAAACAGCTAGAACTGATCCATGAGTTCGGCAAAGTTGCAGAATATAAAATCAATGAACAGAAATCAGTTGCATTCCTATACACCAGTAATGAAGCAACAGAAAGAGAAATCAAGGAATCTATCCCATTTATAATTGCACCAAAAACCATAAAATACCTAGGAATAAATACAACTAAAGAGGTAAAAAATCTATACACTGAAAATTATAGAAAGCTTATGAAAGAAATTGAAGGAGACACAGAAAAATGGAAAAATATTCCATGCTCCTGGATAGGAAGAACAAATATTGTTAAAATGTTGATACTACCCAAAGAAATCTACATATTCAATGCAATTCCTATGAAAATGACAACAGGATTCTTCACAGAGCTAAAACAAACAATCCTAAAATTTATATGGGACCAGAAAAGACACCAAATAGCCAAAGCGATCTTGAAAAAGAAAAACAAATCAGGGGGCATCACAATCCCAGACTTCAATATGTATGACAAAGCTGTAATCATCAAGACAGTATGGTACTGGCACAAGAACACTCAGATCAATGGAACAGAACAGAGAACCCAGAAATGGGCCCACAAACGTATGGCCAACTAATCTTTGACAAAGCAGGAAAGAATATCTAATGGAATAAACACAGTCTCTTCAGCAAGTGGTGCTGGGAAAACTGAACAGTGACAGGCAAAAAATGAACCTGGACCACTTTCTTATACCCTACACAAAAATAAACTCAAAATCGATGAAAGACCTAAACATAAGACAGGAAGCCATCAAAATCCTTGAGGAAAAAGCAGGCAAAAACCTTTTTGATCTTGGCCGCAGCAACTTCTTACTTAACACGTCTCCAGAGGCAAGGGAAACAAAAGCAAAAATGAACTAATGGGGCCTCATCAAAATAAAAAGTTTCTGTACAGCGAAGGAAACAATCAGCAAAACTAAAAGGCAACTGACAGAATGGGAGAATTTATTTGCAAATGACAGATCAGATAAAGGGTTAGTTTCCAAAATCTATCAAGAACTTATCAAACTCAACACCCAAATAATAATAATAATAATAATAATAATAATAATAATAATCATCCAGTGAAGAAATGGACAAAAGACATAAATAGACACAAAAGATACAAACTTCTCCAAAGAAGACATCCAGATGGCCAATCGACACATGAAAAAATGCTCAACATCACTCATCATCAGGGAAATACAAATTAAAACCACAGTGAGATACCACCTGACATCTATCAGAATGGCTAACACTAACAACTCAGGCAACAACAGATGTTGGTGAGGATGCGGAGAAAGAGGATCTCTTTTGCATTGTTGGTGGAAATACAAACTGGTGCAGACACTCTGGAAAACAGTATGGAGGTTCCTCAAAAAGCTAAAAATAGAACTATCCTAGGAATCAGCAATTGCACTACTTAGATATTTATCCAAGGGATACAGGAATGCTGTTTCGAAGGGACACACGCACCCCAATGTTTATAGCAGCAATATCAACAATAGCCAAAGTATGGAAAGAGCCCAAAAGTCCATCAATGGATGAATGGATAAAAAATATGTGGTATATATACACAATGGAATCAAAAGGAATGAAATCTTGCCATTTTCAACTACGTGGATGTAACTAGAAGGGTATTATGCTAATTGAAATTAGTCAGTGAGAGAAAGACAAATACATGACTTCACTCATATCAGGACTTTAGATACAAAACAGATGAACACACAGGAAGAGAAGAAAAACTAATATAAAAACAGGGAGGGGGACAAAACATAAGAGACTTTTAAATATGGAGAACAAACAGAGGGTTACTGGAGAGGTTGTGGGAAGGGCGATGGGCTAAATGGGTAAAGGGCATTAAGGAATCTACTCCTGAAATCATTGTTGCACTATATGCTAACTAACTTGGATGTAAATTTAAAAAATTTTTAAAAAACAGAAAACCTATAAAGGTTTCTATCAATACAAAAATATGCAATCCAAAATATTATACCTTCCTCAATGAAAATTTGGTTATGGCTATATTGTTGTGTTCTCCCAAATATTTTAGGCAGAATTATTACTATTTTAGCAGAAACTTTCAGAAAATAGAAGAAGGAATGGTTCACATCTCATTTTAGGAGGCCATTATTACCATGATACCAAACCAATCAAAGATAGAAAGAAGAGGGGCTCCTGGGTGGCTCAGTCGGTTAAGCATATGACTTCGGCTCAGGTCATGATCTCACGGTCCATGAGTTCCAGCCCAGAGTCAGACTCTGTGCTGACAGTTCAGTGTCTGGAGCCTGCTTTCGATTCTATGTCTCCCTCTCTGTCTCTGCCCCTCCACCCCTCAAAAATAAACATTAAAAAAAATGGGGGGGGGGTCAATGGGTGGCTCAGTCAGTTAAGTGGCTGACTTCGGCTCAAGTCATGATCTCACAGCTAGTGAGTTCAAGCCCCACACTGGGCTCTGTGTTGACAGCTCAGAGCCTGGAGCCCATTTCGGATTCCGTGTCTCTCTCTATTGCTGCTCCTCCCCCCCTCATGCTCTCTCTCTTTCTCCTTCAAAGTAAATAAACATTAAAAACATTTTTTTAATTTTAATATAGTAGAAAGAAAGCTACAGATAATTATTCCTCATGAAGATAGGTAAAAAATATATTTAACAAAGTTTTAGTAAAATGAATTCCACAATATAAAAATAACAATAGATTATGACCACATAAGGTTTGTTTCAGAAACTAAAGTCTTTATAACCATTAAAATAATCAAATGTAATGGAATAAATGTTAATGGAATAAAGAGAAAAAATACATAATCACTGCAATAGATATTCCAGGATCAAATCAAGAATATCTGCTTTCAACACTTCTATTCAATATTGTTATGAAGTCCCTAAACAATGCAGTAAGAAAATAAAGAGAAAAAAAAGAAAGAGAAAGAAATTCCATAAACATTTGGAAGGAAAAGTAAAACTCTTAACTTGAAGCGACATGCTCAAACGGGTAGAAGTTCTTAATTACCAAAAAAATAATAATAATTACTAGAATTAAAATGTAAGCTGGGCAACTTAACAGAATACAAGATAAATATACAAATATAATTAGTATTCATATACAGTAGCAATGAACAATTAGAAAATGAAAACAATTCCATGTATAATAACATCAAAATATTTGAGAAATTATTGAGAAATGCAAGATCAATATACTACAAAATACAAAATATTGCATGTTTAGGGAAATTCAAGATAGTAAAAATGGAAATTCTCCCCAAACCAATCCATAGGGTCCATGTATAGTTACACCTTGGATTGTGAGTAACTTGTTCTGCAACATTTTCACCTCAATAAAATTGGAGAAAATATTTATGGTATCTGACAAAGGGCTTAAACCCACAATATAAAGAATTTTTACAAGGTGATATGAAGCCAAGATAAAATTTAAATACTGCTCCAAAAAATTTTTCAGGAAATTCATTCAACTATCTTCAAATGGCCAAGAAACATAATGTGTGCTCAACCTCTTAGACATTGGGAACATGCAAATATTATGCCATACAATTATATTCCTCTAAGAATAGATACAGTCTGAAAAAAGATGAAGGAAAAGGAGAAGAAAATACATACCATTTTAGGTGACAATGTAGTCAAAGTATGACTCTTTGTATACTACTGGTGGTATATTGATATATTCACTTTGGAAAGCTATCTGAGAGTGACTAAATAAAGCTAAATACATACAATGCCTAAGACCCAGCAATTCCACCCCTCGGGATACATCTGAAAGGTAGGCACTTGCATTTACCAGAAGACAAACACAAAAACGTTCAGGTAAAGACTCACTGTAAAAATAAAAGAACTAGACACAAACAGAAATGCTCATCAACAGTTGAGTGAGAAAGTAGCCTGCAGTGTAATCAGACACTGGATTTCTATAAAACATAGACAATAAATACTCTTCAACTATATGCAATGAATTGGAGTGAAAGAGTTGAGTGAAAGAATCCAGACCAAAAAAAAAAAAAAAAAAAGAGTACATGGTGCATAATTCTATTCCTAAAAATATCAGAAAAACAGGCAAAACTATTCAATGCTGTTAGAAATCAGGACAGTAGCTGCTGTTGGCAGAAAAAGTCACTGGACGAAAGGAGAGTTTGTGCTTTGTTTCTTTATCTCTATGCTATTTATAAAGACATGAGCAGTTCGTGAAAATTTTGTTAACCTGTACACTACTGGAATGTTTACTATGTTTTAAGAAAAGTTGCTTTTAAAGAAAGGATGCCTGGACGTCTGGGTGGCTGAGTCGGTAAAGTGTCTGACTTTGGCTCAGGTCATGATCTCGAGGTTTGTGGGTTCGAGCCCCACGTCAGGCTTGGTTCGAGCCCCACGTCAGGCTTGGTGCTGACAGCTCAGAGCCGGGAGCCTGCTTCCGATTCTGTGTGTGTATGTGTGTGTGTCTCTGCTCCTTCCCCGCTTGTGCTCTGTCTCTCTCTCTCTCAAAAATAAATAAACATTAAAAAAAATTAAAGAAAGCAACCCAAGTAAAAGAAAGAAGTATCTGATTATTAAAAGCATGACATCAAAGTCCTGAAGGACTGGGGCACCTGGGTGGCTCAGTCGGTTAAGCGTCCCTAAGCGTCCTGCTTCAGCTCAGGTCATGATCTCACTGCTCATGGGTTCTAGCCCTGCATGGGGTTCTGTGCTGACAGATCAGAACCTAGAGCCTGCTTTGGATTCTGTGTCTCCCTCTCTCTCTGCCCCTCCCCTGCTCATGCTCTCTCACTCTCTCAGAAATAAATAAACATTGAAAAACAATTTAAAAAAAAAGCCTGAAGGACTGATGATGGGACAGAGAACAGGAACCTAGCCAGAGAAACATTATTTATGGAGGTATGAAAATCAGTTTTCTATATACTCACCCCAACTTCCTCAGAGATGCATTATCTAGTTGAATAGCTTTTGGTTTGGTTTTATTAAGTTGGTCCTAAAAACAAGAAGATTTCTGGATCTTTTCACTGCAAATGCCCACAGTAGATGCCCACAGTACTATCACAGGGCTGATGCCCACAGTACTATCACAGGGCTGACGTTGTAAGTTACTACAGGGAGGACTTCCCCTGGATATCCCAGTATCATCATGTGAAATGCAAACAAATACTGTTTATCTTTTTTTTGTGTGCAAGGTGTTTTCAACTGCTTATGATATTTTTTCAAATTGGAGTTTACTTTCTGTAACAGGCTGGCAAATCCTGGAGAAAAGGTCTCAAACAGTATGGCTTTCAACAATTCAGAAAGAGATCTAAGACACCCTAATATAGTAAAAAAAAAACAAAGAAAAAATTCTCCTTTAGATTGAGTCATCTGCTTGATGGTATGGAGAAAACTCAGGATCTTATTCATGAAAAGTTAAGGATCATTGCAAATGAATGAAAGGGACAGGGAAAATATATAAGCATGAAAAACATACTGAAAATATATTAATCGAATACAATGGTTCCTATAAATAGTACAAAGCCAAATGGTTTCTCCCCTGTGTAATTGATAGAGCATACCTTCCACACAAATGGGAATTCCATAAATATTGTCTACTTTAAAGTTGATGAATAGGATAAGATATTAAAAAATAGGCAATCAGAGTAAAAATAAAATGGTGATGCTATTTCTGTCAAAGTAAAATGTCTTTCCATTTGCATGTGAATTGCAGGTGATAAAAAAAAATGGAAATTCACCAAAAAGAAAAACAAAACAAAAAACCAAAAAGCAAAAAAGACTTGGCTTGATGTCCATTATCTGCACAAGCATGGTTCCCATTTTATTTGCAACTATCCTTCCTGTTAAACTATTCAAACACTTGCCAGCTGATATAAAATTTAATTTGAACACATACCAAGTACCTACAATTCCTGTACTAATGTCTTTGGCAAACTTGCTCATATTATTCCCTCCACCTCCCCCCCTCACTCACTATCCAGTATCTTGAAGCGTCTTTCAGAAACAAAAATGGTCTGTGAAATATTTTCAGAAATATTTTCCCCATCAAAAGCTTTTCCCCATCAGAAATTTAGCAATTAAGTCTTTGGAAATTAAAAAAAAAAAAACAAACTCTAAAATAAAGGAACACACACAAGAGTTCACTATTTTTTTCCTATGACAGTGATAGAATTTTTGAGAACTTAAAATTCAAGATAAGCCCCCTCAGTTCAACTTTATCAATTTAAACAAATGACCAGCAGAGATAAATCAACTTCTCAAATCACATAATAAGCCGGTTTCAGAGGCGGCCCTGGAACCCCAGTCTCCTGATTGTGTCATTCATGATTCATTTACTCTTCCACACCTCGTCTCTTTAGGAGTGCTCCTTCCAATCGTGAGTGATAGCAGCTTGCTAGGACCACGCTGACTATGCATTGCTACAAGAAAATGAATGTAATTTTTCCAAAACTCCCAGTGCCCTGGATCCAACCTTGCCAGCTATGAAAAACAAATTACTCTCCCCAGGCTTTGCCTTCATGACATTAACTAGAATCACTGTGTGTTTCTTTTCATCGTGATTCTTGGAAGGTCAGTCTCCTTTCTTGTAAATAATTATTTAAATACGAGAGTTCTATATCTCCAGTTTGTCAACCCACTCCATCATGCCTTCAGCAGTATATTTGTGAGTGTCTATGAAACCCTGTTTTTATTCCCTAAGAAGTAGCCCTACTCTAAGCTGAGTACAAAAGCTGACAGGAGGGTAGAGGTTAAGTGTTGGTGTTTGAGTTTAGGCTAATTGAACAAGAAAACCGTCTACTGGATGAAACATTGCATTTGAGACCCATTCCCTTCTTGCCAGTGAGTGACGGTCCCCTGCAGTGGCTCTCTTTGCCTCCTTTCTTCCCCGGATAAATGAGATTCAGTAATAACGTTTGAGAGCAGAATAGCAAAGAGTAAAGAAGCGAGCAGTTCCTTTCACGTACTTTGCATTTATCAAAGATACAGGGTAGCTGGCATACATAGTAAAATTTCTCGACTCCTTCCACCTGAGATGAGCAGAAAGAAATAACAAGGAAGTGCCGTGTTCAGCCTCAACTTTTTAATCTCTTCTCCAGACACCTGGAGCACCCCTTATCTATGTCTCCAACTCTCAGACTACCTTTCTGTTGATGGTGGCTCTTCCTCTACTCGTCTCCTAAGTATAGATACGGCTCACTGTGCTCTCCTAAACAGTCCCGTGATGTAAAGACCAATAGAATTATGTCACCACCATGCTCAAGGATTATTGAAAGTCTCCTCGCTATAAAATACAGAACAAAGTCCTTGGCATGGCATTCAAAGCCATCTACCAACTGGCCCCAACCTCCTTCTTTCTGCCAACATACCCTCAACCCCCCATAGAATTTCACATTATTTTACAACTATTTCAAACACCTCCATGACGCTATCCCTTTTCTTTTATTAAATTATTTTTAAGCTTATTTATGTATTTAGAGAGCTACAGAGACAGAGAGTGCGAGCACAAAAGAGCCAGGAGGAGGAGGTGCAGAGAGAGGGGGAGAAAGAGAGAATCCCAAGCAGGCTCCACGTTGTCAGTTCAGAGTCCAACATGGGGCTCGAACTCACAAATCCTGAGTTCATGACCTGAGCCAAATTCAAGAGTCGGACGCTTAACTGACTGAGCCACCCAGGCACTCCTCCTTTTACTAAATTCTAACTGCCACCTTTGCCAACTTTGTAACATATAAATTCCATGTCCTTTAAGAAACTTTCCGAAACCTCCCTAGTTCAAGTATTTTTAATTTCTATTTGAATTGCTTCCATTATGCCTCTCAGATCATTTCACAGAAGCTGTGTGCTTTTTCTCTTCAGGCATGTGTTTTTCAAGCTTCTGAATCTTATTTAACTTTATGCTTCATGAGTACCACAGGCAATGCTCTTCATAAATAGTACACACACACTATGGCAGCTAGAGAAGTATGTATGTCACATGAAATTGAGAAGTGAATAAAATAAGGCCTTGTCTGGAGCGCCTGGGTGTCTCAGTCGGTTGAGTGTCTGACTCTTGGTTTGGGCTTAGGTCATGATCTCACAGCTCGTGAGTTTGAGCCCCATGTCCCTCATCAGATTCTGCACTGACCATGCAGAGTCTGCTTGGGATTCTCTCTCCCTCTTTCTCTGCCCCTCCCCTGCACTCTCTATCTCTCTCTCATAAAGAAAGAAAGAAAGAAAGAAAGAAAGAAAGAAAGAAAGAAAGAAAGAAAGAAAGACAAGGCCTCATCTGACTTAGCAATAAATTTTATTCTAGCATGAAATTTGAGATCAGTTTTCTTCAGAAATGAACAAAATTAGTGTTTCAGTGTTTCATTAGGAAAATGGACATTATAGCAGATATTTCAGGAAGGAAGGCATCCAATACAGAAAACTAACAGCTCTCAAAACAGCTTTGAATGGGGTGCCTGGGTGGCTGAGTTGGGTAAACATCCAACTCTTGGTTTGGGATCAGGTCATGATTTCGAGGTTCATGAGTTCAAACCCCATGTAGGTTTCTGCACTGATAGCAGGGAGCCTGCTTGGGATTCTCTCGCTCTTCCTCTTTCCTCCTCCCCTGCTCATGCTCTTTCTCTCAAAATAAACAAAATTAAAAAAAAATGGAGACCTAGCAACCAAAGTCAGGAAAACTCTACTGATGTTTAGGAAATCAGAAACTGCAGGAGACAACCGTCAGTGAGTTCAGCTGCCCACCACCCTGCATGTGTGGCTCACTGGGGGATGCCTTGGATCACTGGAAATGCCTCTTGGCTTCGAAAGCCAAGGCCCACACTCCTGCCCCAACCTGCCAGGAGGCATCATGCCTTCTGTTTGTTTTCCACCTCCCAAATCTCATACAAGTGACTCTAACTGATGCCTCCGAGTGCTGGCAGAGGTTCTGAGAAATGGAGTTACCAGGATTCTAGGCCCTATTATGTAAGCGGCAATACTGAAAAGGAAAAGGATTGTTAAATATTTAATGGCTAATTGGGCACACAAAGACCCAGAGGTCACCATGAGTCAGGACTGTTTTTCTGAGCTGTGGAATTTGATACAAACATACATGACTAAGTGAGAGAATTATGTGCAACTGCCCAGAACTTTAACCCAGTTGAGCTAAATGAGTTGACCCAGGACGTCACAGTCTAGTTATTTAGCTGACAGAGACCCAATTAAAGACTCAAAAAGCAATAAATTATGTATTTCTTGAAATGTGTCTTATTGCAAATCATAGGTGATACCATTTAAAAAGAGAGGAAATAGGATTAATTGATAAGAAGGAAAAATGTACTTTCATTATTTTCATGTGGAAGAAAGATTGTTTTGACCACAACAGTGATCTCAATATTTGAAGGGTCTGAAAAAGTTGCCAAATCAGTAGTGAAAACTACTACTCCCGTGTGGAAAAAAAATAGCACCTTGACATGAACTCTACCAGAAAGCTACCAATGTTCTGTAAATGGCTAGAAAGACACCAACACACTTTCCACGCTTCTTCCTTTCATGCAACCACAGGACGTTTACGTTTTTTTTTTTTAATGCAGCAACTTCTGCAACATTAAAATTCTGTCCATTTTCACTCATTCCTTTCGTTTGTCTTTTTATTTCTCTGTTCTTCAATAGTTGCGTATGAGTGTGTTTTAGGAACAAAGAAAACCCGGATTATAAGAAGAACTTCATGAAATCCACAGCTGTGAAGTTAGGCACACGTAACATCTGAAGCATATATTGTCAACACATAGGATGGCACATTTTTAGGAAACCTCCCTCTTGCCAAATAGAACGGGGACAATAGGGGTGTAGAAGAGAGAAAAAGTGAGAGCATATACATGGTATACATAATTCTGCAAAATCTTGTGAGACGTTTTGGATGCATTGCTAAGAGCTGTGCGACATTTGACAAATTGTATAATCTCTCTGTTCCTCCATTTTGTTTGTTCTTTATGTTTCTTTTTTTTTAATGTTTATTTATTTTTGAGAGAGAGAGAGAGACAGAGCGCAAGTGGGGGAGGGCAGATAGAGAGGGAGACACGAATCCGAAGCAGGCTCCAGGCTCTGAGCTGTCAGCACAGAGCCCGATATGGGGCTCGAACTCACAAACCGTGAGACCATGACCTGACCCGAGGTCAGATACTTAACCGACTGAGCCACCCAGGCTCCCCTGTTCTTTATGGTTCTTTAACCATATCCCGCGTTGCCTAGAGTCTGCTGAGGCATTTGTCTGAATGGGAGCACCCCAAACTGTGAAGCCTGTTGCCTTCACTCTGCTTCAACCTGAGCAACCATTCTCTCCGGGAAGTCTGCATCAAATTGCTCTTGAGCTGAGGATTGCTAAACTGAAGAACAATTTGAGATCCACTGGTTTAGTGAACTACAAAAGGCGATGCCCTAGGAATGTGATGTTTCTTTTTGTCAGGTGGCGTTAGATGAAACCTTTCAAGGGATATAAACATCGCTCTATTTTAAAAGGTGTCCAGGAGGGGCACTTGAGTGGGTCACTCAGCTGAGTATCCATCCAACTCTTCATTTGGGCCCCGGTCATGATCTCAGGGTCATGGGATCAAGCCCCACTCAGGCTCCACACTGAGCATGGAGCCTGCTTGGGATTTTTTTCTCTCTATCCCTCTGCCCCTCCCCCGCTAATTTATTTTCATAAATAAATAAATAAATAAATAAATAAATAAATAAATAAATAGCTGTCCAGAAAGGAAGAATTCATCATGGCTTTCATGCTATATTCCTCAGCCTCACTTTCATTCTAAAATGTCTCCTCTTTGGGGTATTTAGTTCAGCTTCATCAGTAATCAAAGAAATAATCTAATGCCCATATAAAAGACCAATTTTCGTCTGTCAGATGAGAAAAGAACTTAAAAGGAGTAATTTTTTTTAAGAATGTGTATAAACAACAGTTTCTTATATTTCCAAAGAGGTTGTAAATTGGGACAGACTCGTGCGAAAGGAAGTAAATTGGTAATGTATGTCAAAAGCATAATGTGTTTCTGTGCCTTGAATCCATAATGTCGCTTCCACAAATGAAGCCTAAAAAATAATCCAATGAAAACATTATTTGTCTATCCAGGTATTCTTTCTGCACTATTCTACAGTAAGTATATCAGAACCAATATAGACTAGGGGTGTTATATGTGTTAAATGTGCTACATACATGCATATATTGATATAACATGTAGGCATTAAATACAGGTTTTTGAGAATTGTTAACGACATAAGGGACTTTTTTGTGATATAATGTTAATTGTAAGAAAACAGAAAATGCTTAGCAGAAATACTACAACATGTTAACAGTGGCTAACTAAAGGTGGTGAATATTTTCCACTATAAGATCCCACTTGTAAGATTTTCCACTTATTGATAAGGTCTGTATTTTCCAAAGAATAAACATTAAGTTTGTCATGAACAAAGACTACTTACATAGAAAGTTGAGCATTGTTATATGCAGTGGAATTGCAGAACAAAAATGTTTGGCCTCTTAGAGGTAACATTTCACACAATAAATGTATTTTAGGTTGTGTCCATTCTCGCTAGTCAAAGTGCAGATTACTGCTGGTATTCTTTACATTATCTTAATTTCAGTATGGTGCAAATCATTTTTTTCTTTTAGCAATCTATTATTTTACATGGATGTTGATATCTCATCACATAATGTTGACTAATGTAGTTTCAGTTTCCCAAGATCTAAGTTTAATGACTTCAAGTGTTTGCTGAGCTACTGTCAAAGATAAACCAAGCTGGACACCAGTTAAAGTGATAAGGACAGATTCTAATCAGTAATAACTATTGCAATGGGGAAAAGAGTGCATCCTGCACTGAATTTCACTTTGATTTGTAGAGATGACTGGAGCAGAGAGGAGGGCAAGTGGGTGCTCAGTAGAATCTGGGAAGTGACGAATCACCAAGGATTGGTTAGTGTAGACGCAGTTCTGCCAGCTGTGTCTGCTAGCTGGTTAGGATTCCATCAACCCACAGTCATTGGGAGACAGAAGACATATCCTTCCTGATTATTATATTTGAAAGAATGGCTTTCAGATCCTTGAGAAAGACACTCCTGAATGGTAGTAGATACATATACATCTCAAAGAGTCAAATGAAGGATTCCCACTTGCCAGCCCTTTTGACTAAATTCTTCAAGAATGTATGACCAGGGATGTATTCTCAGGTGTTGGCCAGAATGGCCCATTCTTCTACTGGTCCTGAGCTTTGTCAGGCCAACGTCAAGGTGGCTGGGGTCACTCTAGGGATGTGACCTTGAGCTACTGGAAACTATGTTGGGCAGAGTTTAGACTTTGTAGAGAAAAGATCTCAGAGAAGCCTGGCTAGAATTTGGTCAAAGACAGAATCATTGTCAGTACCAACATCTTTCAAGCAGAAGCCTCAAGTACATCACATAAGAAAGAAGAAAGTTCTGGGGCACCTGGGTGGCTCAGTTAGTTAAGCGTCTGACTCTTGGTTTTGGCTCAGGTGATGATCTCACGGTTCGTGAGTTCGAGCCCCGCGTTGGGCTCTGTGCTGACAGCTCAGAGCCTAGAGCCTGCTTCAGATTCTGTATCTCCCTCTCTCTCTGCCCCTCCCCCACTCGTGCTCTGTCTCTCTCAAATAAACATTAAAAAAAGAAAGAAGAAAGTTCTTGCAATTTATTTATGTTTTAAGTTTATTTATTTATTTTGAGAGAGAAAGAGAGAGAGTAAGCAGGGCAGGGGCAGAGAGAGACGATAGAGAGAATCAAAAACAGTCTGCAATATCAGCAGACCATGAGACCATGACCTGAGCTGAAATCCAGAGACTGATGCTTAAATGACTGAGCCACCCAGGCACCCCAAGTTCTTGCAATTTAGAAAGTCATCCCGTGTACTTATCTACTTACCCTTATACCCAGAGGCAGTTTTCGTTTTAGCTTCCAATGATCAGAAGTATCTGCTAGTTGAGTACTTTGAGAGTTTGAGTATGATCTATTTAAGTGATTATTACCCTTTGTCTTTACCAGAGAAGCCCAGATAAAATACTTGAAGCAATCAATACTACGTATTAATTAAATGCACACTACAGATTCAGCTATGCAATATTTATATATAAGAAGTGGTTTTCGGAAAAAGGAAAAAAGTTTTAACTCACATCCCAATGCATAATTCATCCATTATACTGAATTCAACAATAATTTATTGAGAGTCGGTTTATAGCAAGCAATGTGTTTCATAATTCATTCACTACTCATCTCAATAAGCTCTTCTCAGTGGCTAAGACAGTGATTGAAAATGAATGTTTCCATGTAGGAGTTTTCAAGAGTCTCGGTAGTGGAGCAGGCTTCATCCTGAACTTCAGTATGAGTGTTCCATACTAAGCTTGGGAACCACAGCTGTATTTTCAAAAAGGTGCATTAGAAACTGACCAAAGACATGTATAATTTAATAACTCTCCAGAAATAAGATCACCTCAAAGGAAACATCTACTACTGTGTTGAGAAGAAAAGTCTTTGGAGTCAGGTAAACCAGGGTTTGATTCCTTAATTGTTCTCTAGCTGTGTGATCTTGGACAAGTTACTAGGCTTCTCTGGGACCTCCATTTCATCTGTAAATTAAGGATAATTCTTACCACATAGAATGTTGCTCTAAGGTTAGATGAGATAATGTGAATACAACTTCTGATACATAATAAACTGTCAATAATAATTGTTATGTAGAGTCTTTTATTTTTCATGCTTCGGAGATATTCTGGGTTCATGTCTAGACCACCACAATAAAGCAAATACTGCAATTAAGTGAGTCAAATGAATTTTTTAGTTTCTTAGCGCATATAAAAGTTACATTTAAACATACTGTAGCCTGTTAAGTGTGCAAAAGAATTATTGCAATAATTCACAAAGCAATGAACATATCTTAATTTAAAGAAATAATTTATTGCTAAAAAATAAAAATGCTTATTGCAATAATTCATAAAGTAATGAATATGTCTTAAATTTTAAAAAGTAATTTATTGCTAAGAATACTAATTATTATGAGATTTCAGGGAGCTGTAATCTTTATGCTGGTAGAGGGTCCTGCCTCCATGTCGACGGCCGCTACTGATCAGGGCGGTGGTTGCTGAAGGTTGGGGTGGCTGTGCCAATTTCATAAAATAAGGGACCAATAAAGTTTGTCACATCTACTGACTCAATGATTTCTCTGTAGCATGGGATGCTCTTTGGTAGCATTTTACCCACAGTAGAACTTCTTTCAAAGTTGGAATCCATCTTATCAAACCCTGCCGCTGCTTTATCAACTAAGTTTACGTCATGTTCTAAATCCTTCATTGTCATTTCAATAATGTCCACACCACCTTCACCAGAACCAGGTTCCAGCTCAAGAAATCACTTTCTTTGCTCATCCGTAAGAAGCAGCTCCTCATCTGTCACAGTTTTACCCTGACATCGCTGTAATTCAAATATAGTAATAATGAAAAACTTTGAAATATTGTGATCATTACCAAGCTGTGATGCAGAGACACAAAGGGAGCAAACGCTGTTGGAAAAATGGCACCAGTAGACTTGCTCGGCTACAGGGTCGCCACAAACCTTCAATTTGTAACAAACACAAGATCTGCAAAACGTCATAAGGTGAAGGTAATAAAATAAGACATGCATGCAATTGGACTTCTGTGGGATCCATGAATTGGAAGCATATAATGAAGCAGAACAGACGGAACAACTGAACAATTAACATAAATATACAAAAACACACTAAAGTGCTAAGTGTTCAAATGGAAAACAGAATAGGACAGGATAATAGTTAATTTAAATCTAATGTCACCTAGAGAAATTTCAGTAAGATAAGAGAAAACATAACATTTGAATTTAGTCTCAAAGAATAAATACATGTTTTCTAGGTAAATTAGAAGATAAATTTATATGTAAGAAGCGTCATGTACAAAAACAGAAGGATAAAGAGCATGATCTGGGGAAAGATGGCATCAGTGTCATTGAGGTACAGTCTTGGTGAGAGGTGGAGGGGGTTGGGGAGATTAAATAAAGCTTCATTTGGGACATATTATGCGGGTGTTGACGTGGAGTTGTCAATGTTTCTTTCAGATAGCCCTACCCAGATGAGGAATTATTGTATGCACATCTGTGTTTTAGGATAATGGCTTGGAGGCTGAGACTTTCCTCCATAAAGCATACAAATCCTACTTTTTGTCTCAATAGACACCCATTTTTAACAAGTTCATGAGTTACAAAAAGACAGGGAGAGCTTTCGTTTTGCAAATTAGTAATGATGAAGAAGAATGTTTTAAGTTGTTTGCCTTGAGGTTTAAAATACCCAGCCTACCTTTTGGGCCTAGAAAAAGGACAAGTCCCCTCTCTTAAATGTCCCACCATAGAATCCACAACAAATCTGCTGGGTGTCTGCCACGTATTCAATTGCACCTGTAGAGAAAGAATCAATACACACAAAAGCAGTGGCGAGTGCCAAGAGAATTTATTCCACATTAGGAAGGCAAGAAACTGTGCCATTGGTACACTGGAGAGCTTAAATTGGAGAAGAGCTTTTCATGTCTGTCTGAGCCATATTGGTGTTCTGTTAGGCATTTGTGATAATATCTGAGGAACATTTCTCCATTGGAGTTGTCCATTTATTATTGTACCAAAATAAGCTGTCAATTCCCCAGCAGTACTGCACGTGCTTCTGTGTTACGCAGTTGATTTCCTAACATACGCACAGGGACTTTTCGACCTTTCCGAGTGTAAAAATTCATTATGATAAATGGCTTTGTAAACTTATTATACAGTGGAGATTGCCTCAATGGTCATCAAAAAGCTACTGAAAAATTGATTTTTAAGTTATCAACTGAGAGAAGATAATGCTACGCACCCTTCAGGCCTATTAGTCATTTTGCAAATGTAGCTTCATCAAAAGGACTGATTTAATATCTAATAATATGATACCACTGAGAACGAGTGACCAAGGTGACAAGTCTCATGATGTCCCAAATCAAATCCTTGGTATATCTGCCAGCCACACCAAACCTGATTGTACTACTGTTGCTTTTATTTCTGTGAATAGGACCATTATCCTTCTAGATATTCAAGCTTTAAACCTCAAAACTGTGTTTCAATTAAATTCCTCTCTCCCTTATCCCTTCAAAATCTGGTTGGTCACAAAGCCGTTATAGGTTAAAAAATACTATTTCTAAGATATCTCTGATTATATATATTATGTATATATATATTATATATATATATAATATATATACACACACACACACACACACACACACACACACTATAGTATATATATGCTTGCCACCTGGTTTAAATCCTATTACCTATCTGGACTATTCCAGTAAGTTATATTCAATTAAATTCCTCTCTCCCTTATCCCTTCAAAATCTGGTTGGTCACAAAGCCGTTATAGGTTAAAAAATACTATTTCTAAGATATCTCTGATTATATATATATACTATAGTATATATATGCTTGCCACCTGGTTTAAATCCTATTACCTATCTGGACTATTCCAGTAACTTATAACTTGTACTGTTGCCTTTAGGCTCTCTCGGTTGGAGCCAAGCCACACACCGTTGCCATAGGAACTTTACTCCCTTCTCTCCCAGATCAAACACCCCGAAGGGACTCCCCTTTGCCTACAAGATAACTCATTAGCATAACATAGCAGACTGTCCAAAAACTGTTTTCCAACTGCCTTTCAGTAAACCTTTTCGTTCACTGTCTATTCCTCCCTAAATAGGACCCTGCCATTGGTCTATTACCAGCATCATTTTGAGATTTTTTGTGTTTACATTATGCCTATTAATAGGTAGTGATACTGCTTCCATCCTGAAAAGCTATAAAATTTGCTCCAAAATATTGCTGCATTTCGTGTGTTCTAGCTTGCATTACACACACGCATATACACACATATGTAAATTTATGTTGTGTTCTCCATAATACCACTTTAAAGCTTTGTTCATAGGATCCAGTAGGAGGACACGGGGATTACTTTAAGGGAAGGTGGAGGCCTGGAGAGGACTAACGATAGCATATCTCTTAGCACACCCATCCATTACTTCAATTCAATAGCTGGGATTTTATTTGTTTTATTTAATAAAGTATCATATAGTATTCAATTTTATTTTTTAGTTTCCACTCTTTCTTGTTTCAAAGTATAAGGGATTTCCTACACTGACCTCTTAAATATCCACATGGACAGAATCTCTCAGGATTCTCCAGAGTCAAACTTCATCAGGAAGGAGGTAGCTCTCCCCAAAACTCCGAATCCACTGTCCAAGTAGACAACAGATGGCTTTGACCCAACACCTTTAGACTGAGACCCCCACACTTCAGGCCTCTGACCACCATCCTATTTATTTAGTCTTTTCACCATTGTCTTTCTGTCACCTTTTCGCCCTCTCTCTTGCATTAAAGTTTTTGATTGCTAGAATGAAGTTCTGCAAGTTTCTTCTCCTAACCCCGGTTGTGTAGGCAAATCTAGAGAAGGCACACAAATGCATGGGTATCAAGCCTGACTCATCTATAGACTCTAGAAGGGCTGGGATATATTCTCCTGGCTGACCCCAGCTGGGACAGAATCTGGTCTGAGAGGCATGATCCCAAGCCTTCTAATAATTGTCATGCCCATGCTTGTTTTTATCACAGTTCACTGTGTTTTCTCCTGATTCCTAAATGCTTTTGCACGGGTACTCACTCAACCAGTGATTGGAATTCCACTTACAATGACAAAAGTGGCAAGGAGTCCTGACAGCAGTCGCGCCCAGTTAGTCTGAGATCACAATGGACCCAAGAGAGGTAGCTATTTCAGAAGTCAGATTAGAGCAACAGTCTCCTTGTTGACCTAGAGGACAGCCCATAAGAGAGCCTGAAAGACTAAGAATTTCTACGGTGGCACTAGCATTATTTTGACTCTGGAGCTTTTTCTTCCCATCATTTCTAGAAATGAATTTAGCCCCTGTTACATTTCCTACTCCACCTTACACCTAAACTGTCCAACCAGCAACTGCCAACTGCAAGAGTGATTCTTCCCTCTTCCAAAAACCATTTTGATCTACTATTCCTAAAACAAGCTGAATTTCAAGCTATGCCTCTGGCTAACGCTCTGTAAAAACTCCACCTTTCTTTCCCAAGGTAAAACACTACCTCAGAGCTGTCATGCCAAATTACTACAAATAAAGGCTTATGTTTAAAATGGCCTGGTTAATCTTCTCCTATATTATCTTGCTCAAATCAAATAAGAAAGAACTGGTAGAGCCCCAACTCACACTCAAGCTTTCTGCGGACCAGCAGATTCCTCCTACTGATACAAAACACTGAGTCAAGATCACGACTGTTATATGAACACAAAAAAGATAGAGAGATTTTTTTCCTGGTTATATGCTATGGGGGGATGCTTAGAAAAAGACAAAAATCGGGCCTGACACTCTGGACACAAACATGTAAATGAGATATCCTTCTTAAAGGTGCGTATGAAACAAATGGGAAAAAGGACAACTTTCAGCAAGCAAGCTATGAAAATTTCACATCAGCCGAGTCCTATTTACAGTCACAGAGGATGAACACTATCCCCTCACTGAAACCCTTCATTTAAGAATTCTGCTTCTTTGTTTTTCCATGTGTAGAGAGAAGGAAGAACTCTGCCTTAGCATCCAGAATCGGTCAAAACAATGCTGACATTTCATTTCTTCAGGGATCGACAATTTATGCTCAAAGCAATGGAAATAAAGGTTAGAACACTCTTGCAGCTTGCTGGGAGGGTCGCTTGCTACTCAGAGCAGGAGCTCAGGGGAAGCTGCTGTCTAGAATCTTCTGTCATCTGACCCCTTCCCTATGACCCCACCACAACCAAGTAGTAAAAAATACCAACTGTACAGCTCAGGGCGCTGTGGACAACTAAAGTTTCCTACCCTCAGGAAAACGGCTAGCAGCCGGGCAGGATAAACATGAGTGTGGAGGAATAGGTGTTCCTTGTATTAATAGATGCATTGCTTTTCATGTGATGAAAACTTTGATTTTCTGGCTTTGGGTCGCCTCGTATTATAAATAAAGAAGCAAAGCACAGCACAGTTCAGACAAGTAGGAAGTGCTACATTGAGGAGACTATACAAGATGCAGTTGGAAAGAAAGCACCTTCAGAAGAGATGAGAATGATGCCTAAGCCTTGGCGGACTGTAAGGCACAGTTAAGCACAGCAGTTTTTCACAGTCGGAGAGGAGTAACATCTCTGGAATGGTGAGACGCACAAAAGGATAAATACTATTTATCACCTCTGCTTGAAACTATGGGGCACCTGGGTGGCTCAGTCGGTTAAGCGTCTGATTCTTGATTTCACCTCAGGTCGTGATCTCACCCTTCGTGAGTTTGAGCCCCGCCGTGGGCTCTGTGTTGACTGCGTGGAGACTGCTTGGGATTCTGTCTCTCCCTCTCTCTCTCTCTGCCCCTCCCTCACTTGTGCACATGCTCTCTCTCTCTCTCAAAATAATAAATAAATGAACTTAAAAAGAAAAAAAGAAACTACAGATTGGTAAGCAGCCATATAGGCTGTTGCACTGGCCGATCCCCTCCTCAGCATCAAGACACTCATTCTTCAGCTGGTGAGTCCCTCTCTGGGTAAGGGCCTCGGGCCAAAGGGAGCTGCCTTGCTCAAGGTAATAACTCCGTCCAGGGACACTGGGCACAGGGCATCCGTTGATTGGTGCCTTTATCTTAGCAGCGCCGAGTTTTAGGTGAAGGTATTTGGATATGTTGATCTCTTTTGCTCTGCCTGCATTATTAAAGAGTATTTTACCTGGGTATACATTTCTAGATTAAAAATATAATTCTGTTTTCCTTGAATGTCAAGTCTGCTAATACCATAATTGCTGTGAATCTGAAGATAATCCTTTTTTCTGGCAGCTTTTAAGAATTTTCTATTTTTATCCTTGCTATTGTAATATTTCACCGCATTATGTCCATGTGTGGGTCTATTTTATCTACCCTACACGGCACTTGCATTAGCCAGTTACTGTACAAAAAAAGACCCGGTGGTTTTCAAACATCACTCACGGACACTCATGCAGCTACAGCTCCGTCTTGGGGTTAACTGACCTAATGGCACTTGGCAAGATGTAGCGCCCACTACAGTCTGGACCAAGATACAATACTCTCACAATATATAACAGCCCACATATGGCAGGCTGAAGCCAGTCGTGCGATCAAATACAGAGTCAAGAAGTAGAGAGGTAGACTTTTCTCCTAAGCGGAGGGACTATACAGCACGACAAAGGGAAGGTTTCAATAAGGGGACTAGAATTCATTCCACCATAATCCTGTAGGTTATTCCCAAGCTGAAAACCCTCCTGCCCACTTTAGTATAAATATTCTCAGACTTCATCCTTTAGAGTATCATTTCCATTCCCTCTCTTTTCATCCTCTGTAGCTTTCTATAGAAATCTGTTGCAGAGGGGCGCCTGGGTGGCGCAGTCGGTTAAGCGTCCGACTTCAGCCAGGTCACGATCTCGCGGTCCGGGAGTTCGAGCCCCGCGTCGGGCTCTGGGCTGATGGCTCAGAGCCTGGATCCTGTTTCCGATTCTGTGTCTCCCTCTCTCTCTGCCCCTCCCCCGTTCATGCTCTGTCTCTCTCTGTCCCAAAAATAAATAAACGTTGAAAAAAAAAAAATCTGTTGCAGACTGTCGAATTACACTCCAAGCCCCAATTTTATTTTTCATAGTTTTTCTATTGACTCCATATCCCTTTTCTATACCTGAAAAGAAAATGAAATTCTACGAAGTATTTTTTCCTACTTTTTGGATATATAAAATTAACAGATTTATTTCAATTGCATTACTCATACAATAATATATTCTCAATCGACAGAAGTCTTGTGATGTACATAAAGTGAAATCATCTTCCAGCTTCTCCTGCCTCTACCCGGACTCTGAATGCTAATTCCCAATTAGACTATATTTAGAGTATATTCATCTTTATGTATTAGGAGTTTGCTAGAATAATGTATATATACATGAACATATAGAAATACATTTTTGTTTTATGAAAATCTTTTTTTACACATGTAAATTATAAAGTACATATCTTGGGGGGGCAGATCCAAGAATTGGACAGCCCCCCCCCCCCATGCAAGTGAAGTGCTCTGCTTCTTTTTTTTTTTTTTAACATTTATTTTGTTTTTGAGAGAGAGAGAGAACAAGCAGGGGAGGGGCAAGAGAGAGAGGGAGACACAGAATCTGAAGCAGGCTCCAGGCTCTGAGCTGTCACCACACAGCCCAACACGGGGCTTGAACCCACACACACACAAACCACGAGATCATGACCTGAGCCAAAGTTGGTCGCTCAGCCGACTGAGCCATCCACGTGTCTCTGAAGTGCTTGCTTCTTAGGCTTCCTTTGCTCTGTGGTAAACCTACCTGTCTATAAATACAGCGACTTCCTCTTTTTCACTGAAACATTTACATGGGATATATTTTCACTGCAAAATAATATACAGCTCACATAATTTATTTAAAATATTGCATATAACTTTTGTGTTAAGTCGTCATATTGTAGCTTTAGTAAAATTTTTGCCAGCGTTGTTGTTAACAGGTAGATATTTCTCTGGGATGCACAGGAAGAACCCTAGTCTTTGTATGAAAGATATACATATTTTCAATCTGAGCATATATTGTGAAAATATCTTCCAAAGAGACTGTTATAATTTACACACTTTTTCGACAAGGGGTAATATTGATAATTTTGCCCACTTTTAAACATTGCATTCGCCAGCATATCTTTTTTTGTTTTTAATGTTTTATTTATTTTTGAGAGAGAGAAAGACAGAGTATGAGTGGGAGAGGGGGACAGAATCTGAAGCAAGTTCCAGCCTCTGAGCTGTCAGAACACAGCCCGATGCAGGGCTCAAACTTGTGAACTGTGAGGTCATGAGCTGAGCTGAAGTGGGACACTTAACCCACTGAGCCACCCAGGCATCCCCATTCCTTGGCATATCTTAATGCTGTGTATCCTATATTGATGAATTTGAATTTTTTAAATGTGTGTTTTTCTTTGTTAAAGAAGATGAAACTCTTGGGGGATGAGATGAAGAATAAAAATAAAATATATGTCATTTAATGAACTTGAAAAACAAAACACTGAATGAGACAAGCCCCATTCTACTACATCAAAGACAATATGAAACAATGGAACCATTTATACATACACTTGGAATTATCTGGCATTATCTACTGACCTGATGATGAACGTGATCATAATTTTTCCAAAACAGTCCTAGTTTACCTATTGTTCTAGCATCCTGCTCCATTTAGTACTAATGGTCTAGAGTACTGACCAGAGGATTATTCACCATCATTGCCCTTGCCAGCCACTTGGCTTACCAGCCAGCTGTTCCTATACCAGCATGCAGTCCGCAACATGTAAAAGCGATCAGGCCACCAATTAGTGGGTGAGTGGAAATGAAAGAAGTTATAGTTAAAATAGATACAAAATATACATAAAAACAGGCTGAGCCATCCTGCCAGAGAATTTCTAAGTAATCATCTGAATGCTTTTGCTACGGTACGTTTGGCATTTATCATAAACTGTACACCTATAAACTACTTTATTCGGTTGTTTGATGACATTCTTTTTATTTTGAAATAACCCCTTTCAGAATAAATGGCTCAAGAGTCAAAAGTTACATATAAAATGCAAGTAATGTAAACTGAAAAGTGAACTATGGGATTTTCATTTCTTAGAAAGCTGAAATGTACAAACATTTTATAAACTGTTTACAGTATTTATGATTTCCTTACATGTTAAAGTGATATTGTTATCAGTATTTTTTTAAAAAACGATATAAGATAATCCTGTGGAAGGATAATCAATATCCACTTTAAAAGTTAGTAAATTCAGGGGCGCCTGGGTGGAGCAGTCGGTTAAGCGTCCGACTTCAGCCAGGTCACGATCTCGCGGTCCGTGAGTTCGAGCCCCGCGTCGGGCTCTGGGCTGATGGCTCAGAGCCTGGAGCCTGTTTCCGATTCTGTGTCTCCCTCTCTCTCTGCCCCTCCCCCGTTCATGCTCTGTCTCTCTCTGTCCCAAAAATAAATAAAGGTTGAAAAAAAATTAAAAAAAAAAAAAAGTTAGTAAATTCAGGGGCACCTGGGTGGCTCAGTCAGTTGAGCATCCAACTTCGGCTCAGGTGACGATCTCACGGTTCCTGAGTTCAAACCCTGTGTCGGGCTCTATGCTGACAGCTCAGAACCTGTAGCCTGCTTCAGATTCTGTGTCTCAGTCCCTCTCTGCCCCTCCCTGACTCATGTTCTCTCTCTCTGTGTCTCTCTCAAAAATAAATACACATTAGAAAAGATTTTTTAATAAATAAATAAATTAATGAATTAATGAATAAATAAAATATGTAAGTTAGTACATTTAACACAACTACCCCAAAAGTGGTGATTTATCATACAAAACTGAGGAAGATGCATTTACAGGTAAAACACATATGCCTGTGAAGCATAACTCTTCATTCAGATCAAATGGCGAAACACTTAAATAAACTTTTTCTGTATCAAGGAGTTATGGTGAGTAATTACAAAATTAACTGGCACCTGTTAATGTGATGATTCCAGAAGTTTCATCAGATACTTTAAATAGAAACCAGTTAATTCCCATAGTATATTTATCTTTGAATTTAAGGAGTCAAAGAGTTTAGAAATTCATTCTGACAATGATAAAACATTCAACTTTATAATAAATCCTTTTGTGAGTTTATTAAAAGTTTAACACTAGGGGTACCTGGGTGGCAAAATCAGTTGAGCATCCAACTCCTGCTTCTGGCTCAGGTCATGATCTCACAGTTCGAGGATTCGAGCCCCAAGCTGGGTTCCGTGTGGTGAGCATGGAGCCTGCTTGAGATTCTCTCTCTCCCTCTCTCTCTCTGCCCCTTCCCCATTTGCTTTCTCGCTCTCAAAATAAATAAGTAAATATTAAAAAAAAAAGTTTAACACTAAAGATAAAACTGATTGCTTTATGGTGATAACAGAAATACAAATTTTGATGGAACAAACATTTGTATCATGGTAAACACAAAATTCTTGCAAAATTAACAAGCCTGGATAGAATAAATGTTCTCGGATCTGTGATGCATACAAAATTCATAACTGCATTTAAACAAATTGTAATATCCCAATGCCCTAGACAGAAGCTGTGGTTGTCAAATTTTACAACATACGTGATTTGAGTAAATTAACTATAAAGTCTTTATAATATTCTTGACGTTGAAAACCAAAAAAATCTTTTAAAAAAATTTTTTTTCAACGTTTATTTATTTTTGGGACAGAGAGAGACAGAGCATGAACGGGGGAGGGGCAGAGAGAGAGGGAGACACAGAATCGGAAACAGGCTCCAGGCTCTGAGCCATCAGCCCAGAGCCCGACGCGGGGCTCGAACTCCCAGACCGCGAGATCGTGACCTGGCTGAAGTCGGACGCTTAACCGACTGCGCCACCCAGGCGCCCCCCAAAAAAATCTTTTGGCACCACAGTATGCACCACACAGTTATTTTAGAAATGTCTGAGACTTTGAAGCGTTAGTTGGTAAATCAACCTAAGTATACTACCATGAACGTTTTTTGTAAACGGGTCCTCTGAAGTTAGGGAGCCTTGTTTTTCTAACGCCAGTAAAAGTATTCAATTAAATTATTTAATAAACTTAGTATCAAGAATCTTGGAAACTTTTGCTGAATTAGTTATTGAAAACAAAGTGTACAGACAATCCCTAATTTATGATAGTTTGGCTTATATTTTTTTGACTTTGTGATGGTGTCAAAGTGATATGCATTCAATAAAAAACATACTTCAAATTTTGAATTTTGATCCTTTCCCCGGTGAGTGACATGTGGCATGAAACCCTCTCGTGATGCCGAGTGACGACATCTGGCAGGCAGCCACACCATCACGAGGGTGATCGACTGTTACACTTGACCATTGTGCACCCATACAGCCGTTCTGTTCTTCACTTTCAGTACAATATTTAACATGTCACGTGAGATACGCATCACTTTATTATAATACCAGCTTTGTGTTAGATATTTAGGCCAACTGTAGACTAATGTAAGTGTTCTGAGTGTGTTTAAGGTAGGCTAGGCTAAGCTATGATGTTTGGTTAGTTAGGTGTATTAAATGCATTTTTGACTCATGATATTTTCAACTTGTGGGTTTATCAGAACATAATCCCATCGTAAGTCAAGGAAGATCTACACAAACAAAAATACATAATAAGGTCAAGAGAGAAAATGAATAAATGAAACAAAGAGCATCTACCTATTCATAAAATCTCATTTTTAAATTATATAATTCCTTTCTATAAAATATTGCCTTGCAGGAGGAAATGTTTCATGGAGTTTCTACTTTTAACAGGATACATATGTATCTTTTTTACTAGAAAGGAATGAAATTAAGAAGGCCTATAATTTTGCAACATAAACAATGTGAGGGTTTTTTTCCTAATCAAACTATTTGGAAAAAGGAAAAGATTCTTAGTAGAGCACCAAAAACAATATCTGTGAAATATTTAGTGTATAATATTGAAATTTTCCAATACAAAATATCCTCCAGTCCCCAAAAGTTGTTCTGAGTTTAGATTTATGTTAGTCCTTTCAGATAGAATATCTTGTATCACTTATACAGAAGAGTGTAAAATTTAGATACATTAACTAAATTAACTAATTATTAATCATATCAAGTATACAGAAGAGTGGAAAATTTAGATTTATAAATAAAATTTCAAGGAACACATAGCAATTGTGGAAGAAATCTGAAAATATGAAGACTACATTAAAAATACATTCAACATGCAAATAGTGACTGATTAATGAAATTTTTAATATTATTTTACCTAAATATAAGATTATTTTGCAAAATCCATTTAAGTGCTTAAATATAAATATAAAGGCATTTTTCAATTTTATTCATTCTACACAGATATTATCTTTATTCTTCAGAACTAATTTGTTTCTAAAAACCATTTAAGACAGGACTATTTAATTAGTCAACTAATGTACTATAACCAATCTGTCAGTCAATAAATGTCACAAAACTTAAAATTATACAATGTTATTTGTTTTAGGACACCTTTAACTTTCCAAGAGTCCCAGTGTCTATAATAACTTACATAGTAATACTGCCTATGACTAATGTCATTCTTATTATTTACCCAGAAGAATTCATGCACAGAAACACCAAGTGATAGATTCAAAGACGTTCACAGCTACATTATGAGGTTAAAATAAAAAACAATCCAATTGCTTGAATTGTATGATATACAGAAAGTTGTTTGGAGAGTAAATCCTAAGAGTTCTCAACACAGGTGAAACTTTTTTTTCCTTTTTTCTTTTATTCTTTCTGTCTTTTAAATTGTATCCATACGAGATGTTGAATGTTGGCTGAAGCATCTCACAATATGTGTAAATTCAGTCATCATGCTATAAACTTATACAGTGATGTGTGTCAGTCATTTCTCAGTAAAACTCGGGGTGAGGGGAATCCAATTGCTCAAAACTAGAAGGATGAATATAGTTTGTTATAGATTGCTATACTACTAATGAAAATAAACCAATGCAACAACAGTGAGTCATACCGACATAAAACTGAGGAGAGGGAGACATACATAAGGGGATACATACTCTATGAACACACTCGCAAAACATCCCAAACATATTAAACTGTCATTATCAGCCAGATAATCACAGGAGGCGAAACTCTAAAGAAATTTCAAAGGTGTTGTTACTTATAAGGAGAAGAAAGAATCAAGATAGAATCAAGGCTTCAGGGATTCTACAAATATTCTCTTTCTTGATCCTGATGGAGTTTAGACAAATGTTTCCCTTATAATAACTCATAAAGCCTACATTTGGATTTCATTTCTTTTACTGTGTGTCAATTTTTCATTTAAAAAAGGTATACAGACAAACATTCTGAAAAACATTTAAAAAATTTTTCTTCGGTAGCCTCCTTTTATCATTTGCTGGAGTAGTTGTACTTTTGAAATACAAAGCTGAATTATAAAACATAGCTACATCAAGGTGATTTTCCTAATCTGAGTGAGCATGTGTGTGTATGTATGAGTTGTGTTTATTTGTATGTGTTTGTAGGGGTGTGTGTGTGTGTGTGTGTGTGTGTCTACATGTGCATTTGCATGAGAGACTGGTTTCTATGCTTTGGGGTGAGGTAAGAATACATTTTTTGGCATGGGATAGTATGATTATCACAGAAAGATTAAGATGAACTAAGAATTTGAAATTGGAAACCCCAAACAGAAAATTTCAAGTAAATGGAATAAAAGAAATAAATATATTGCTTTCATCAAGTTTGGTGTTGTAAAATACATACTTTAATATTAGCTTATTCCCAGATTTTTGTTTTCCCAGTGTGTGGTTCATGCAACTATAATGACTTTGTGAAAATAGAGCCCTCAGCTAGTAGAGAAAGAGCTCCACCTGTTATTCTCAGATTATTCTCATTCCGTACTGCTTTTCACTGCCTCCTTATGAGTATTATCCCCAAACAAAAACAAGAAACACCTGCTGTATTATACACAATTTTCAATCAATTCATCAGTAGTATTAGCATAAAAGAAAGAAATCAAGCAAATTATTAGCCTGTTTGGGAACTGGGAGAACAGATTTAAAGGATGTGAGTATTTTCCTTTTGAAATAATTTGCTTTCTTTGCCTTTTGTAATTATGGAGCACCAAATTCTTTTTGCCTTGCCAGTTACAATTTTCATCATTGTCTTTTATAATATTTATTGAAAAAGTCCCTGAATATTGGGCACCACCAAATATAAAGACACACACACACACACACACACACACACACACACACACCCCATCCCATATACACAGATAACATGGCCAACATTTTCTACAAGATTCAGGTTTCATTATAATCATTCTGCCATTCCCTCAAATTCTGAATTCACTTGCTTAACCCATTCAACCTTTAATTTGGCACTTCGATTCTCAGGTAGCAAAACTGACTTAAATTAAACGAAGACTTATTGATTGTTACATAATCTATTGGATAAATGTGCAAACTCTGAAGCTTACAGATCTGGCTTTATATAGTAGCTCAAATTATAATTAACTGTGTATGATTGAGGCACATTAGTTACCTCTATACAATTCCATCTCCTTACCTATAAAGTGGTCATATTATCCTGAGATAAAACTTTAGTAATGTAGAAACTAGCTATCAAACTCAAGGAAAATGAAGTCATTATTAGAAAGGTAGTCAATTAATGTTATTGAGCAACTGTCATACCCCAGCTTTGTCTGGTATGCATATATTTGGTGAAACGTTTTTTTGTTGCTTGGTGTTACCCTAAATGAATGGAATGCAAACCAAAATACTTCTAGGATTACATCAAATTTTGTGTATCTATTGCAATAAGTTGAAAAAATAATAAATAATTGGACTTTATCGCCAAAACAAGTTGCTTGAATTACATTTTTGTATAATCAAATGCACAGGCAAGTGCAAACCATTTGTCAAAATTTTAAATACAGTACAGCAAATGACTTCACTACCCCTCATCTCTCTCCAGGATGGAAAGTCTAGGGAAGACATACAACCCATTTTTATTCTATAGAATTGGCTGAGCAAAGAAGGGAGGGAGCGAGGGAGGGAGCGAGGGAGGGAGGGAGGGAGGGAGGGAGGAAGGAAGGAAGGAAGGAAGGAAGGAAGGAAGGAAGGAAGGAAGGAACAAAGGAAAGAACGAAGGAAGGAAGGAAAGAATGAAGGCAGGAAGGAAGGAAGGAAGGAAGAAGGAAGGGAGGAAGGAAGAAGGAAGGGAGGAAGGAAAGAAAAAGATAGTATTTTTTAATTTTTAAAATCTCTGGAGGTTCATTTTATAAATATCTATAATGATCTCTCCATGGGACAGTAAAGTTAAAATAGTTGTTTGTGAATTCTATTACCATGTTCAAGGCACATTTTGAGTTTGAAAATTTCTGATGTGATCTTTCTAGTCATATGGGATATTTACCATAATAGTCTAAGTTAGTAGTACCTCTATTCCCTTGTACAACACAATAGATCCATAAAAGGGCACAAGTTTGGGGCGCCTGGGTGGCTCAGTCGGTTGAGCGACCGACTTCGGCTCAGGTCATGATCTCATGGTTTCTGAGTTCAAACCCCACATCAGGCTCTGTGCTGATAGCTAGGAGCCTGGAGCCTGCTTCAGATTCTGTGTCTCCCTCTCTCTCTGCCCCTTCCCCACTCATGTTCTGTCTCTCTCTGTCTCAGAAATAAATAAACATTAAAAAAATTTTTTTTTTAAAAAAGGACACAAGTTTGGGTAGCAGGTAAAGGGAGTTCACTGGAGGAATGTAAGCAATCTGATGAATGAAGACCACGATGACCTGACCAATGGCTGAGAGCAAAGAGGTAACTTTTCACTTCCCCTTATCTGTGAGAACAAGTCCCGATGAATTCCTTAAGGTTGGTGTTTTTCCTCTCTGAAACAGATGGGAGAAATACAGTGATAGGAGTATGATCTGCTTTTTTATTTGAAAAGTGAATTTGCTACACTTAGGGAAATTATGGGTTTGATGCTCAGGACTGTGGCCACTGAGGCCCCAGTGCAGATACAAATTAATGTCTTGTCACAGTCTGAGGCATGGCTAATGGACTGACCTGGCCTGAGGGCCCAGAGAAGTAAGAATGCACATGTATTAATGGAAAAAGAGAGCAAATGTGAAGCAATATGGAATCCAATGTTCTGACCTTATACTTGAAAAGAAGAAGGTATTGAAGTGTTAGCAATTCTGGTGAAGTCATGACAAAAGAATACTTTGAGTGACCCTATTGTTAATGCATGATCCCAAAGAATGAACCCCTAACCTCAGTCCACAAGAGGTACAGCACTCAAGGGAGCAGTCAGATGTGGCTGGTGTTTAATCCTTGAACCAACAGGTCCTGGATCACCCATCATACAAAGGCTCATCTATCTCACTGAGAAAAAATATCAGCCTTCAGGAAATTAGCCAGGCCTTGCTCTCTCTGTCATATAGAGGTGAGAAGTTGTCTGTTTTCTCTCCAGTTTTGGTTGGTTCACAGTCCTCATTCACTTATTTAACAAATGTATATTTAGAAATGACCATACATAGGCTTTGATTTAGGTATTCAATTGCAGATGAAACAGACATATTCTTTGTTAGAGTTTACTGTCTAGAGGAAGAAAGAAATAACATACAAGAGGGTGCCTCAGTGGCTCAGTCGATTAAGCTCAGGTCATGGTCTCACGGTTCATAAGTTTGAGTCCCGCATCGGGCTCTGTGCTGACAGCTCAGAGTCTGGAGCTTGCTTCAGATTCTGGGTCTCCCTCTCTCTTGGCCCTCCCCCACTCACTGCGCATGCTTTCTCTCTCTCAAAAATAGACAAACATTAAATTTTTTTAAAAAAAAGAAATAACATACTAGTAAACAATCAAACAAAAATATGAAATGATAATCTGAGAATGATAGTACAGTAGAGTCAAATTAGACATTTTAACAATATAAATTATTCCAATTCATGAGTATGGTATATCTTTCCATTTTCTGTGTCATCTTCAATTTCTTTCATCAATGTCTTACAGTTACAGGGTACAGGTCCTTCACCTCCTTGCTAAAATTTATTCCTAGGCATCTTATTCTTTTCGATACAATTGTAAGAGGGGTTGTTTAATTTCTCTTTCTGCTAGTTCACGCAACTGATTTCTGTACATAATTAATAATTAATTAAAGTCTTCAACTTTACTGAACTCACTGGTTAGTTCTAACAGTTTTTTTGGTTGAATGAAAAGAAGTTTTAGTTTGAATGTTATTAATTTTTCAAAGATTCTCTTAATTTGTTATGCTTCTTTATATAGTCTAGAGAATCCCACACTCCCCCAAGATTAATTTTCTGATAAAATTTTTAAATTCTGTTCTTTACATTTGTCTTTAACCTATCTGGAATTTATTTTTGTGAATTGTATGAAATAAAGATCCCACTAAATAATTCTCTTTTTAATTTTTTTAATATTTATTTATTTTTTGAGAGAGACAGAGACAAAATGAGAGTGGGTTAGGGGCAGAGAAAGAGCGAGACACAGGATCCGAAGCAGGCTCCAGGCTCCGAGCCATCAGCATAGAGCCCAATGCGGGGCTCAAACTCAAGCGCTGTGAGATCATGACCTGAGCTGAAGTCGATCGTTCAACCAACTGAGCCAGCCAAGCGCCCCGTAAATAATTCTTTTTTTTAATAGGAATTTTTATGTTTATTTATTTTTGAGAGACAGAGCATGAATCGGGGAGGGACAGAGAGAGAGGGAAACCCAAAATCTGAAGCAGTCTCCAGGCTCTTAGCTGTCAGCACAGAGCCTGACATGGGTATCAAACTGTAAACTGTGAGATCATGACCTGAGCCAAAGTCAGATGCTTAACCGACTGAGCCATCCAGGTGGCCCCCCATTAAATAATTCTTTTAGAATGCTATTCTTTTTCCCCCCAAGTATTATTCTTGAACAGTCTGCCCAGTAACTATTGATCTGCAATATCATCTCATTCATATGTGTCCATGAATCTGATTTTGGGTTTTTTTCCGTTCCATTTTCACTTTTCTTATCATTTAACCGAAAGCATACTGCCTTAATTGCTACAAATACACACACGCACCAAGTACAAATGCTCCCCCTACTCACTGTTAAATATACATTTTAGAATCACCTTTTCAAATTGAAAAAAAAATGTATATATAATTCTCATTCTTGTTGGAATTACACAGAACTGATGTAATGTTTTCAGAAACATTGACAAAGTTATGACACCTAATGAGCATTTTATGTCTCTTCAGTCCATTTCAATCTTATTTATCATCTTTCTTTTTTTTTAATATTTTTATTTACTTTTGAGAGAGAGACTGCAAGCAGAGGAGTGGCAGAGAGGAGGCAGACAGAGGATCTGAAGCAGGCTTTGCGCTGACAGCACTGGGCCCAATGTGGGGCTCCAACTCATGAACTGCAAGATCGTGACCTGAGCCAAAGTCGGATGCTCAACCGACTGAACCACCCAGGTGTGCCTTATTTACCATCTTTCATCGAAGCTTCCCAATTTTCTCCATAAAGCTCTACATTACTTTGTCATATATATTCATAGGTACTTATAGTTTTTACTATGCAAAATAGACTTTTTGTTGAGTACTGTTTACAAGCTTCTAATAGCATTCAGGTATAATCTTTGGTACTTTTGGATTCTTCTGTCCTTGCTCTGCTAGGTAAAATTTTTCTTTGGAGAAACGAAGGAGAAACGAAGTTCATTATTTAATATTGCCATTCCTTTCAGTATATTTGCTATTTTACTAATGGTATGTAAGTCTTGCAGAGTTTCTCTTGGAAGTCTTCTCACATCTGTTCCTTCTTCATGCCCATCCAGCCTGCACACAGTAGTACTTTCTTACCCCAGGCCCACATTACATCAAGACTGAATTTCCAGAATATCTTCTCAAATCTATCTATGGTCTACTGCTCAACAAACCCTAATCTAGCCCATACAGAACTTCTTAATGAATAAAATGGGCCTTATTTCCTAATTAAAAAAAAATGTTCAATGGGTAAAATTCACATCCTATTAGATTTTCCCTCTCATTTAACCTCCTCAAGAAGAGCTTCTACAATTTATACTTATAATCTGTTTCTGTCTTTGTATCCTTCTCCCCCATCAAGCCAGCGGGCATCTTCACCATCTCTGGCTCCTACTCCAACATGCCACATTCGTTCATATCTCTGAATGCTTCTGTCTTAAGCATTTGTCCCTGCCCATACTTCCCATATGAAAAAAAAAAATACTCTTACCTTCGAAATCCAGGTTAAGCCCCATTTTGATTTGAGGTTTTCTCCTGTTATACAACCCACATTCATAGATCACTATTCTGAATTCCTTAGTAATGATTCTACACATGCTTATGTTGTCAGAAGAGTACATAATGTGCTGTTTTCATGTTTTTATGTTTCATCTATCAACAGTAATGGATTGAATTTGTAACATGGTCAGATACTGTTTCTGCAACCAAACCTCTTTGGTATGTTTCAAATGGGACTTTTTCATCCCAAAAGTAAATGCATCAACCTAAAAAGTAGTAGCTGCTCAGTGAATACTTGTTTATTAATTTCCCTTATTTACTGTTCAATTCCTGCAATAGAGTAACTGTGCACATACTAAACATATAATGTACATATTTATGTGCATTATGTACCTCTCCTGAAGGCAAAGTGAGTAAGCATTTTTTCTCTCTCTAATTTAGGACATTTTTTTAAAATTTTTTTTTAACGTTTTATTTATTATTTTTGAGACAGGGAGAGACAGAGCATGAACAGGGGAGGGTCAGAGAGAGGGAGACACAGAATCTGAAACAGGCTCCAGGCTCTGAGCTGTCAGCATAGAGCCCGACACGGGGTTCGAACTCACGGACCGCGAGATCGTGACCTGAGTCGAAGTCGGACGCTTAACCGACTGAGCCACCCAGGTGCCCCTAATTTAGGACGTTTTATAAAAATTATAGGGTTTCTATGGAAAAATATGTATATGGTACAATGAAAATGCCAGAAACTTAATACAGATTTTGTCTGATTTGCCTATCTTTATTAATATGGCTTGCCTTATTCCAAATCAACTTAACAGAATAAGAATTCAGACTAAATCCAGAATAAAGCATCAGCACTTTGGTATTAACATTAAGTGAGCTAGCTATGTTAACACTTCCTTACAAGTATACATTACTTCTTTCTTTCTCATAAGCCTATTAATAAAGGGGATATATGCCTATGATTGTCAAACACCTTATTTATAAAAGAGAATATTTTAGGTTAGCATCTTACAGGTAACTAACCATTTATAAGGTACCATTTCTACAGCTCACCAATTTACTTAGGAATCAATTAATTTGCTTCCACCCACCTCCTTTCAAGACTGCAGTATTTCTAACTTCATCTACAGCTTGATCTCTTTGAACTTGAAGTGTGAAAGGTTGACATGACTAGAGCCATTTTAAAATAGAATCGGAGCAGCCACTGCAGAGAAACCGCCTTCCTCACCTTTGTTTGAACTGGGTCAAAACCTTTGGACTGAGCAAAATGGCAATTGTTTTAAGCGATTGTTTGAGAAGTCAATATGAGACAAGGGACATTCTGGTCACAAGACTGATGGTTGTGGAGTTTCAAAAGGTAAAATCAGTAGTCAATGCCTAACCCAGAGTTAACTTGTTACCATCCAGAGAAACGTTTTTTTTCTTTTCTTCAACTTATGTGATTGCCCCCCCCCTTTCTTTAACTCATAAAACACTCTTGCCTCCACCCTAGAAGCAGGAGCACTATTTGGGTAACCACCTGAATGTGAGCTCCCTAAATCTCCATACTTCAACTGCAAATAAACACTCATTTGTCTCTCATTGTGGCTTTTTATTTTCAGGTTTACCAAATAAAGATTGGAAGCAGCCATTAATGATACAACACTTAGAATAAACTCCCTAAATGAATGATTTTGTAATTCCAAATACAGAAGTCTATAGTTTTTTTTTTAATGTTTATTTATTTTTGAGACAGAGAAAGAGAGAGAGTGGTGGAGGGGCAGAAAGAGAGAGGGAGACACAGAATCCGAAGCAGGCTCCAGGCTCTGAGCTGTCGGCACAGAGCCCTACTCTGGGATTGAACCCATGAACTGTGAGATCATGACATGAGCCGAAGTCAGACACTTAATCCACTGAGCCACCCAAGCGCCCATAGAAGTTTGTAATTAAATTGAATGACAAATATTTGAACAAATGAAGGAAAAATAATCCATTTCTTCCATACATTTTATTTCAGGGAAGTAGAATATGCTAAAAATGGATGTTTCCAATTATAGGTCCTATTATTCCAGGAAATATGGATATAGATAGCTAATTAAGCTCAGAAAAATACCCTTACAAGTACCGAGAATTTAAAAACTATCAGTTCTCTCAATAGCTTCCTGTAATCTAAGCTTATTTTCTTCCAGAATGTCAATACTATGATATTTCATCTTTTTTTTCTTGCCAGTAAATAATTTCTTTTACTATTATGGATAGTAAACATCTCCTGCCATTTTCCTGCTGCCTTTCAAAACAATAAGCCATCTAAAAAAGACATAAAAACTCTAATAAATCACCTTTGAGAAATTCTGACAGAAACAAAGTTTGAGCAATTGCTTAACTAAAAGCTTCATCAGAGTTTTCTGCCTGTGGATGATGCTGTGTAAGCATCCTTGAAGTCTCCCCTCCCACTGCCATCATATCTAAGTTAGAGTCTCCCAAAGAGCCCAAACAGCGGTAGAAGCTCTTCACTGGAGGTTTGAGCTTTGAAGAAACTGATGAGAGTCTGAGGAGCCATTCTGATCAAGGAGGAACGCTCACAGACTATGTGGTAATGAGAGATCCAAGTGCCCCAGAGGCTTTGGATTTGTCAGCTACACCATTGTGGAGGAGGTGGATACAGCCATGAATGCAAGGCCACCCAAGGTAGATGGAAGAGCTGTGGAACCAAAGAAGGCTCTCTCAAGAGAAGACTCTCAAAGACCCAGTGTCCACTTAACCGTGGAAAAGATTTTTGTTGGTGGCATTAATGAAGACACTGAAGAACATCATCTAAAAGGTTATTTTGACATATGGGAAAACTGACGCCGTTGAAATCGTAAGTGACCAAGGCAGCAGCAAGAAGAAAGGCTTTTCTTTTGTACTATCTGATGTCCATGACTCCATAGACAAGACTGCCATTCAAAAATACCATACTGTGGATGACCACAACTGTGAGGTAAGGAGAGCTCTACCTAAGCAGGAGATGACCGCTGCTTCATCCCGGCAAAGAGGTTGAAGTGGTTCTGGAAACTTGGATGGTGGTCATGGTGGTGGTTTGGGTGAGTATGACAACTGTGGTCAAAGAGGAAACTTGAGAGGGCAGGGTGGCTTTGGTGGCAGTTGAGGTGGTGGTGGATATGGTGGCAATGGGGATGGCTATACCAGATTTGGTAATGCTGGAAGCAACTCTGGAGGTGGCAGAGGCTATAATGATTTTGGCAATGACAGCAATCACTCTTCAAATTTTGGGCCCATGAAAAGAGGAGATTTTGGAGGCAGAGGTTCCGGCCCCTTGGGTGGTGGAGGCCAATACTTTGCCAAACCACAAACCAAGGTGGCTGTGGCGGTTCCAGCAGCAGTAGCAGCTATGTCAAAAGCCGAAGGTTTTAATTACTGCCAGGAAACAAAACTTAGCAGGAGAGGAGAGCCAGAGAAGTGACAGGGAAGCTACAGGTCACAACAGATCTGTGGGCCCAGCCGAACATAGTGGTGGTGAGGCCTAGCTGCTACAAAGAAGACATGTCTTAGACAGTACTCTTGTATACGGGCACAAAACTCGAGGACTGTATTTGTGACTAACTGTATAATAGGACATTTTAGTTTCTATTCTGTGGAAAGTGTAAAGCTTTCCAACAAAGGGTTTTAGTATAGATTTATTTTTGCACCCATGGTATTAATTGCTAAATGTAATAGTCTAATCAGGATATGAATAGATTGTATCTTTTAAATAAATAAATAAATAAATAAATAAATAAATAATAAAGTTTTATCAGAGATTTTAATATTTTAATATGCCTTATGAAATTTCAGAAGGGACAACACTCTGTACAGGATTTCCTGAAAATTTATAAACATGGAACGGAAGGACAGAAAATTTTCCACCCCAAGATATGGCTTTTTGGCATACTGATTATTTTAAGCTGGTTATTGTTTTCTAAGTGAGCTCTACATCCAACCTGGGGCTTGAACTCATGATCCTGAGATAAAGAGCTGCATGTTCTACGTACTGACCAGCTAGGCGCCCCTTAAGCCGCTTATTTTTAAGAAACTGCAGACACAAGAGAAGCTCTGAAAACTAAGTAGAAGTCACACTTTTGTTAAAAGAAAAATACATTTATAAGAGAAATCTCCAGTTGTAAGGATGTCTCCCCCACTATACCTGGAAAAGGGAATGACTCAATGTATAGAAATTTATCTATGGAGAAGGCAATGACTTCAATCTATGCAACAACCTTACCATTGTTGACTATGCTTTTCCTGGTAGCCTCCCATAACTAACACCCCACCTCCAATGTCTTCTTTTGTCTTTAGCTGACAAATTTAAGTACGTTGGTATTTAAGGTGATGGCTTTGGTCAGTTTGAGCTGTTACTCATTTCCTGGGTCTCTTTCATGTATACAGGAAATATACGTATCATTGAAGTTTTGTTTTCCACCTGTTGATCTGTCTCATGCCAATTTAATTATTAGATCAATGAATCTAGAAAGGTAGAGGAAAAAAATTTCCCCAACAGAACTGTTCCTTTTTCAACTTTACCATAGGACTGAAGACACGTTTCGAAAATCTTGTTATAGTGGAAATATTATGAGTTTTCAGATTTCTGGAGACTACATTTAAATCCCAATCCTTCCCAGTCCTGCCTCTGTTAATTAAATCTTTGAGCCTTGATATCATCATTTGTAAATAGGAAATACTATTGAACAAATAAGGCCATTGTATAAATGCAATAAGCTAACTTGGTTGACTCATTTCAACATTTACTTAGGTCCTAGACAAAGGCCAGTACTTGGTTAAGAACTAGAGGAAAAGAGATAATTAAGATGTAACTCCTGACCTCAAGGAGTTCACTATTTTCAAAATCACTGACCATTTACTACTATGGGAATTTTATGTGGCCACATTCCTCTTGGTTTCTTATTTTCTACATTCTTCTCTGTACCTTTCCATCACTTTTTTGTGGATGCCAGCTCCAAACTATTAGCAGTTTAGCTCTCCATTTCCCCAAAGCAAGTATCCTTGAACATCCAAAGACCATAGATGGAAAACAAAAGGCAATATAGTCTAGGTACCTATACTGAAAAATATGAAGGTTAGAAAAATGTTTGACATAAGAGATTTTTCTTTTCCTTGAACAGACTCCAGATCATATTCTTTAGTCATCCAGTCTTGACATAAGTAAAGTGAAGCAATTGCAATGTATTTTCTTAAATGCCTGAGATCATCTGGAGGTGTTTATTACTATTATTTCTTCCATTTTCACTTAGGTATTCCTATTTTAAATAAAAGCTTTCTCAGTCAATAATATACATACAAAGGTCCCTTCCCTTTAAAAATCAGCAGCTGTTCTTTTTTTTTTAATGTTTGCTTATTTGTTTTGAAAGAAAGAGAGAGAGAGAGAGTGAGGAAGGGGCAGAGAGAGTGGGAGAGAGATAGTTCCAAGTAGGCTCCACTCTCAGTGCAGAGCCCTCATGAAGGGCTCAATCTCATGACCATGAGATTATCACCAGAACTGAAATCAAGAGTCAACGCTCAACTGACTGAGCCATCCAGGCACCCCTCAGCAGTTGTCCTGATGAATATAGCAGTACATTCAAATGAAGAAAGAAAAATACGTATAAAACTGCAAATTCACAAAAAGGACATATCCATATGAATATTAAATGTTTCTTAAGTAATAGATTAGGATGTGCTTAGCTAAAGAAATCGTAATTTATTCCAATTCAAAATACATGTTTGAGAAACTAGTATATCAAAGCAATAAAGGCAGTTGCAAAAAATAAAAATGAAGGTACAACATCAGCATTAAAATAATTTAAATTTTATACTAAAGATAAACAATTGGGTATTTATTGAACCACTGCTGTGCGTTTAGCATTGTTATGGGTCTTTTTGGTTTTGCTTTGTTTTGGATGGAGGAAAAAGATTAGAAACTGAAGGTTCAGATCAGAATTTGCAGAAAGATAAAAAAACATTTTTTTTTGTTTTTTGGCAAGACGATGTTTACTTCTACCTGTTAGATAGCAATAATCATAGAACACTTCAAATATATATCCCAAGGGGAAAAATTCACTCAGCTATTATGCGAGTTTGGGTTGATTTTTGTTTTCAAAGTTGATTGGTTATTGTAACTGACTGTAATAGAGGCAAATATGTTTTAAATTATGCTTTCCCAGAAAAACAATAAAATAAGGTAAAATGAGACACACTAAATAGTGAGTATCAAAGTTAAATTTTCAAATCTTGTCTGAGCTGGCACAAAAATATTTCCAATAGTGTTTCCCTTCTGCCACTCCTTCATAGTCTGCTTTGAATTAGGGCACCTATGCCTTTATCCCATTTCATAAAAATCCAGAAATGAGAATATATGGAAGAATAAGGATTATATGGGCAAGACTGGATTCTTGAATCAACTAAGGATTTAGAAAATAAGGGTTTTTTTTTTAACATTTCATGAGTAATTTTATTCCCAAGTCTTTAAAAATCTTGTAATGTCATTTTGTCTCATCTTATAATTTTTCATCTTGCAAAGAGAAAAATATTATTACTCATTTCTTTCTATGGGGTAATAAATGGAAGGAAAACCTCTCCTCTATCCTGTTAATGTTAATGACCAGAGCCTATGAAATAAATTGACAAAAGACAGATTAACAGAATAAAGGGCACTCAAATTTTGTTGATGTTAATGTTTTTTTTTATGCAAGGGGATTTCACAGAAAAGAAGTGAAAATCCAAAGAGGTGGTGAGACCTGAGAGCTTACATACCATTTTAACAAAGGGCGATAAATTCTGGAGAAGTAACTAGATAAAGGAAAGGGGGGTTGGGGGCTCCTATGGACAATACATTGTGGGAGGGTAAGTATATGGTGAAACTAATGTAAAATAAGGGTGACTTTATGAAGCTTTGTTTGTGCAGAATCATTTCACTGTTTTGTGTCTTCTCTATGGCCATAAAAGTCCTCTGGAGAGGGGATTTATGACAGTCTTCATTCCTCAGAAATTTCTGCTTCTCATCAGATAAGGGAAGCTCTGAGAAGACTCCTTTCTGAGCCTGCTAATTCTCAATTGCCATCAGCTCAAAATAATTCACATTCCAAAGTGGCAAATTTAAGGCATATTCAGGTCCCCTTCAGTAACACATTTCAAATGGCAGCTCAAACAAAAGAATTGTCACTATACCTTCACTGTTTCCGGTACCAGAGACTAAAGTCAATTAACTATTGATCATGAACAGTAGTCGGGGGTCATCCCAGTCAGGATTCCAGCTGTAGTTTTGTTTCCTGGGAGAGCTTCAGCTCTAGGTAGAGAGCCAGATTCTCTCAGGCATTTGGAAGATTCTGACTACCTTTGGCAATTCTAAACTTCACTAGTTTCACTTATATTTTCAAGGATCTTACAATGAACAAATGTACCCACCTATGCATAACATAAGCTCACAATTTCTGAAAATGCATTATTTTTTTAAAGTTTATTTATTTTTGAGAGAGAGAGAGAGAGAGCAAGTGGAGGAGGGGCAGAGAGAGGAAGACTCAGAATCCCAAGCAGGCTCCAGGCTCGAACCCACCAACTGTGAGATCATGACCTGACTGAAGTCGGACGCTTAACCGACTGTGCCACCCAGGAGCCCCTGAAAATTCATTATTTTTGATGTAAATATCCAGGGAAAGGAACCTACTCTCTCTCATTTCATACACCTATGTGATGCTGTGGATTGCAGAATACGATCCGTTAATCAAATCAGTTACAGTGTAAAAATCAGAGCTTAATAGCTTCCCTTTGTCTTTCATCTTTACATCTTGCTTAAATGCCAAATGCCTCTTACTAACAAAATCCAAGTGGAATACTACTGGAAAGTAATTCAAAGAAAAACAGTTCCCAGAGCTTACCTTCCTTTAGCAAAGGGGAGACTTCAAAAAGGTAAGAGTAATAAATACATTCTGGCATGTTATACATAGGAATGATTTAAAGTTTTCTGAACATTTCACAAATACTATCAAGTAGCTTCCTTGACATTTTTTGGTGCTACTCAGCAAAACATCAGAGTTGTTTGCCTGCAGATTATTTTACCTTCTTCTATGGAACTTTTTATTTTCTTAATTGTACAATCACCAAAATAAGTTTTCCAGAGTTAAGTTCTTACTAAGAAGATGAGTAAAATGGCGAAAGCATTCTGTACATTTACCCCAAAAGAGTATTATATCTTTTGACCCAGGAAATAAGGCTTATGTGCCAAAACAATTACAGGAAGTTTTCAGAGTAGGCTAAATATAGCAAGTAACTGAGTACTAAATCCAACATACCCTACCTTAGGCAGCAGGTAAACCAGAGGAACCATCTTCTAGGTCATCCTGCTCAAAACTTTCCCTAATGTTGGGGCTCTTGGGTGACTCAGTCAGTTAAGTGTCAGATTCTTGATTTTGGACTCTTGCTTTCTGTTCAGGTCATAATTTCACAGTTTGTGAGTTTGAGCCCCATCTTGGGCTCCATGCTGACAGCACAGATCCTCCTTGGGATTCTCTCTTTCCCTCTCTTTCTGCCCCTCTGCCGCTTGAGTGCGCTCTCTCTTTCTCTCTCTCTCCGTCTGTCTCTTTCTCTTTCTCTCAAAATAAATAAATAAACATTAAAAAAAAAAAAAAACCTTTCCTAATCTTGGCATCAAGATTGGTGATAAGTGTCACCTATACCCCCAAAATATTCATTTCAAAATTTGCTAAAACACTGCCTGCTATGAGACTATGAATTTAAAAATAAGAATAATTCCATAAAAAACTCTATTCTGTCACTGTGGGCTATCACGTATGTGTCCTATGAACAAATGTGAAAACCGAAACACAGTCTGGGAGCCTAGTTCCCGATTACCTTCAGGCTGAAGGTGTCTTACTCATCGCACTCAAACTAAAAATGATAAAAGAGCAAACTGCACTCACATCTTTTTTGTGTGTATGAATGAAAAGTAAACTACAGGTCCCAGGCCAGGCCATGGTGTATATTTTACTCATCCGTCTAGATAAGTACACTGTACATGTTCTGCAATATGGCATAGAATACAAAGAAGTATACACATTTAAGAAATACCATTTGTGTTATCTTAAAGCCAAAGCTATGGGAACAGATGGACAATTGCCTTGGATGAGAGAGAAGATCAAGTATAGGGTGAATTGTCAGAGTCTGACTGTGGGAGCAACACTGCAAAACAGATGCAAATCTTACTTTTGGTAATGACTTTTCTACTCACCCTGCATTTTTTTTAATGTTTCTTTTTTAAATCTTTTAATGTTTATTTATTTTTGAGAGAGAGAGAGAGAAACAGAGTGCAAGCAGGGGAGGGGCAGAGAGAGAGGGAGACACAGAATCCTAAGCACGCTCCAGGCTCTGAGCTGTCAGCACAGAGCTCAACGTGGGGCTCGAACTCACGGGCTGCAAGATCATGACCTAAGCCGAAGTCAGACGCTGAATTGACTGAGCCATCCAGGCGCCCCTCACCCCGCATTTCTGAGTTTGACATTAGGTTACTGCTTACAATTTAAGAATAGAATGTTCAATCAAATCTCCAATGAATTCAGATGGGTAATGAAAGTGTTGCTAAGTGAATGGGGTATAAATAGAAATAAGAACATGGGTATTTATTCAGCACAGAGAGTGTACTATGTATTTGTTGGAAGTTACAACTTATTTGGTCAAAAGCTGTCCTTAGCCACTTTTATCTACGGCGTATTTGGCAGACAAGGTTACCAGCTGTTCTTCACGACAGGCCAGGTTAATGATTTTTTCTCCGTTGTGTAACAACAGAAACAGAGATGGGTCATATACACCTTGGAACAAGCACAGAATAGTGTGTTATTTTAAATATTTTGGAGGCTACATATGTATGCCTGTAGTATAAACTATCAAATGAAGCTAAGTAATAATTACCCCTAATTTGGAAGATCCAAGAATCAAGCTAGGTATGTTGAGTGGTATCAGAATGTCAGTATTTGAGATTTGGGGATCAACTTAATTGAATTAGTTGTGAGAGCTCTACAAATTCACTTTACTATATCGACGTGATTGCATGACAATATATAACTTTAAAGTAAAACTGTAATCATGAATCAGGTAAGTATTGTCTATGCTGTTCTTCCAACCCAAATGTGATGGCTATTTAGTAAATCTCTTATCCATATTTCTGGTTTCAGATCAGTCACATGAAGAGCTTGAGAGGCATGAGTCCCATTTTTACAAAAAGAAAATAAACTAAACAAAGTTAATGGCTTTTCTTAAACCCATCAGAGAATTGAGGTCATATGGAAAATATTCTCCCAGAATTCTGAGGGAGCAGGAAGATTCCTTATGTGCCCCAGATCAGAGAATCACAGACCCGATCAGCATAACTGGAGCAGAAATCCAGACACAGGTAGGAACACTAAAATGGTAATATTCGCAAACAACCAAAGCCTGAATGTGGACCAGCTTAAGAGCAAAAAAATCCCGAAGGCTTTAGTTTTATGTGGGTTATGCCTCCAGGAGCCCCACAGAATTCTCATGGTGAAGAGGTAAGAAAGCCCCTCATGGCTCTGGTAGAGAGAAGCAGCCATTCCAAAATACGCCCAAAATGTTTTCCATGAGGACAGCTTGCTCTCCAATAAATAAATAAATACCTTAGTTCACCTAGAAGTAAGGGCAATTTATCCACCTGGTGGCCCCTCTAGGCTTCCTGTCTCACCCAGAGTGGGAAAGGAAAACAAAAGCCAAGATACACTTAGGAAAGTCATATCCCAGGCACATAGACTCCTAAGAGACTGAGATTTAATCAAAAGAGGACAGGATACTTCCCATCCCCTACTTCTTACCACCACATCAAAGACTCCGGGATAAAAACAGCGGATGCAGCTGAATGAATGGCAAGGCACAACGTTAGGAAGTTCTTGGGGGAAATCAAAGACAACATAAAAGACAAAGATACTAGAGGCATCTGAAGACCCTGGAAACTGCATCAATAGCAAATATTACACACCATCCAACTCCTGGCTCAATTAATGTAAGACTTCACATTCACTGACCTCATTCTTTTTTTAAGTTTACTTATTCACTTTTGAGACAGACAGAAAAAGCACAAGTTGGGGGGCAGCAGCAAAGAGAGAGGGAGAGAGAGAGAAAATCCCAAGCAGGGTCCACACTGTCAGTGTGGAACCAGACATGGGGCTCAAACCCACGAACTAGGAGATCATGACCTGAGCCGAAGTTGATGCTTAACTGACTAAGCCACCCAGACACCCCTCATTGATCTCCTTCTTATTACTCAACATTTTATGTCCATTTTCAATAAATTACAAGACATTTTAATAAGCAACAAAAATGCAATCTAATGAGACAAAGCATTAGATCCAGACTCATATATGACATGAAAGTTGGAATTATCATTTTAAAATAACTATAATTACTATAAGAATTCTAATGGAAAAAGTAGATAACATACAATAATAGATGGGTAATATAAGCAAAAAGATAGAAACTCTAAGAAAGGATAAACAGAAAGGCTAAAGTAAAAATACTAACAGAAATGAAGGATGCCTTTGACGTGTTCATCAAGAGTATTAGTGAACTTGGGGCACCTGGGTGGCTCAGTTGGTTGGGCTTCTCATGTCGGCTCAGATCATGATACCACATTTCTTGGGTTTGAGCCCCTCATAAGGCTCTGTGCTGACAGCTCAGAGCCTGGAGCCTGTTTCAGATTCTGTGCCTCCCTCTCTCTCTACCCCTCTCCTGCTCTCATTCTCTCTCTCTCTCTCTCAAGAATAAATAAACATTAATTTTTTTTTAAAAAGAGTATTAGTGAACTTAAAGATATAGAAACTTCACACACTGAAATACAAAGAGAAAACAAATGGAAAAAAAGAAAATAAACACCCTGGAACTATGAGAAAATTTCAAAAGGTATAATACCCATGTAACTGGGGTACTAAAGGAACAGAAAATAGAGCAGAAGAAATATATGAATAACAGCTTAAAATTTTCCAAAATTAATGACATACGCCTATCTACAGATCTAGGAAGCTCAGAATACAAAATAAGATACAAACAAAAACAAAACAAACAAAAAACATCTACAGGTGTAGATGCACCTGTAGTCGTGCACTATTCAAAGTATAGAAAACCAAAAGCAAAGAGAAAGTTTTGAAATAAGCTAGAGGAAAAACATACCTCATCTACAAGAAAAAAAATAAGACATACTGCCCACTCTTCGTCAAAAACCGTGCAAACAAGAGAAGAATGGAGTGACATATTGAGTGTTCAAAGCAACATCCACCAATCTAGAATTCTACATATCCAAAAAGTTACACTTCAAATGTGAAAGAAAAACAAATGTCATCCAGGTCAGAAACTGGGATCTACATAAAAAAGAAAAATAGTCAGAAAAAGGATAAAGTAGTCAAATAAAATATTTGTTCATTCTTAATTGATATAGTAGGCAACTTTCTGCTCAAGATAATGATAATGGTGATGTACTGTGTGGATAAGTGAAATGAACTGTAGCAATATTACAAGGAATGGGAGGAAAGCATTGGAAATACTGTGTTATAAGTGATCTGCACTATCTATGAAGCGGTATAACAGAATTTGAAAGTGGATTTAGATTAGTTGTTAGTGTATACTGTAAGCTATAAGGCAATCTATAATTTAAAAAATCAAAAAGAGATATAATATGCAAAGGGGGAGAGAAAATAAGGTCATATAATTACTCGACTAAATGGGGTACCTGGGTGGTTCAGTTGGTTAAGCGTCCAACTCTAGATTTTGGCTCAGGTCATGATCTCATAGCTTCTGAGTTTGAGCCCCACATTGGGCTCTGCACAGATAATGTGGAGCCTGCTTGGGATTCTATCTCTTCTCTCTGTCCCTCCCCCACTTGCTCTCTGTATCTTTCTCAAAAAAAAATAAATAAAAATAAACTTAAAAAATGAATGAATGAATAAATGAATGAATGAATACATATTCAAAGCTAGAGAAGGCATAAAAAGAAAAGGTTTTTTTCATATTAAATATAACTTATTGTCAAATTGGTTTCCATACAATACACACTGCTCATCCCAACAGATGTCCTCCTCAATGCCCATCACACCCACTTTCCCCTCTACCCCACCCCCCATCAACCCTCAGTTTGTTCTCAGTATTTGAGAGTCTCTTATGGTTTGCCTCTCTCCCTCTCTGTAATTTTTCCCCTTCCCCTCCCCCATGGTCTTCTGTTAAGTTTCTCAAGATCCACATATGAGTGAAAACATATGGTATCTGTCTTTCTCTGCCTGACTTATTTCACTTAGCATCATACTCTCCAGTTCCATCCGCATTGCTGCAAATGGCCAGATTTCATTCTTTGTCATTGCCAACTAGTATTCCATTGTATATATAAACCATTTCTTCTTTATCCATTCGTCACTTGATGGACATTTAGGCTCTTTCCATAATTTGGCTTTTTTTTGTTGAAAGTGTTGCTATAAACATTGGGGTACAAGTGCCCCTATGCATCAGCACTCCTGTATCCCTTGGGTAAATTCCTAACAGTGCTATTGCTGAGTCATAGGGTAGATCTATTTTTAATTTTTTGAGGAACCTCCACACTGTTTTCCAGAGCAGCTGCACCAGTTTGCATTCCCACCAACAGTGCAAGAGGGTTCCCGTTTCTCCACATCCTCGCCAGTTATCTATAGTCTCTTGATTTGTTCATTTTAGCCACTCCCACCAGCGTGAGGTGGTATCTCAGTGTGTTTTTGATTTGTATTTCCCTGATGAGGAGTGACGTTGAGCCTCTTTTCGTGTGTCTGTTGACCATCCGGATGATTTTTTTAAAAAGAAACAAAGAGGGGTGCCTGGCTGGCTCAGTCAGTAGAGCATGCGACTCTTGATTTCGGGAGTTATAAATTCGAGCGCCATGTTGGGTGGAGAGGTTACTTAAAAATAAAATCTTAAAAAAATAAACAAAGAAGTACAACAAATAGAAAACAGTTACAAATGTGATATAAATAATTGTGACAGACACATGATATAAATAAGTGATTGGATACATAAATAAAAGGAAGAAAAGAGACAAATTTCCATTGTAGAATGTTGCATAATTTATATAGATACTCTTTCTTCAGAGGGAGAGCACAACCACTCCCCCACCTCGTTAAGTATTATCAAAAAACAAAATTCAGCTGAATATATTTTAAAGATCTTATTGGCTTTATTCAATAATTCATGAATTGGGCAGCATCCCATATTGCAGATAGAAAAAAGCTCCAAAGAACTGTACAAAATAAGAGATGTTTACAGGCAGAAGGAGGCTAGATAAAGAAGTTACCAGTAAAGCAAAAATAAACTATTGGGCCTACATCAAAATAAAAGGCTTCTGCACAGCAAAGGAAACAATCCACAAAACTAAAAGGCAACGTACGAAATTGGAGAAGATATTTGCAAATGACATATCTGATAAAGGGTTAGTATCCAAAATATATAAAGAACTTAGAAAACTCAATACCCTCAAAACAAATCATCCAATTAATGGGCAGAAGACATGAACAGACATTTCTCCAAAGAAGACATCCAGATGGCCAACAGACACATGAAAAGATGCTCATCATCACTTACCATCAGGAAAATGCAAATCAAAGCTAAAATGAAATATCATCTCATTCTGACGCCTCTCGGAATGGCTAAAATCAAAACACAAGAAACAATAGGTGTTGCCAAGAAACACACCTGTGTTCTTCACACCTGTGAAGAAAAAGAAACCCTCATGCACTGTTGGTGGGAATGCAAACTGGTACAGTCACTCTGGAAAGCGGTACAGTTTCCTGAAAAAGGTAAAGATAGAACTACCTTATGATCCAGCAATTGTACTACTAGGTGTTTACCCAAAGGTACAAAAATACTAATTCAAAGAGATACATGCACCTCAATGTTTATAGCAGAATTATTTTACAATAGCCAAGATATGGAAGCAGCCTGTGTCCACTGATCAATGAATGGATAAAGAAGATGTGGTGTATATGTACATGTATATGTATATGTGCATTTATGTATGTGTGTGTATATATATATATATATGTATATATATATATGTACAATTAAATGTTAAAAAAGAATGAGATATTGCCATTTGCAATGACATAGGTGGAGCTAGAAAGTGTAATGCTAAGTGAAATGAGACAGTCAGAAAAGCACAAATACTATATGACTTCACTCACAATGTGGAGTTTAAGAAGCAAAACAAATTGGGCAAAGGGGAAAAGAGAGGAAAAAAAAAAAAACAAGAACAAACTCTTAACTATAGAGCACACACTAGGGGTTGGTTACCAGAGGAGGGGGGAGATGGGGGGGATGGGTGAAAAAAGTGATGGGGATTAAGGAGTGCATTTGTTATGATGAGCGCTAGGTGATTAAAACAAAAAGTTAAAAAAATAAAAATTAATAACTAATTTTTTTTTAAAAAAAGGTATTTCTACTCAGAGTTGATTGCTTCAGGTGAGGTTACCTTTCTTTAAGGGACAACAGGAATCTATCAGGCATATAACCCTATTAGTTTTGACCAGGTAATTCCAGATTGATTATTTAGGATTACATTCCTTGAAGAGGCTAATAGTGCAATTATGTTAGATATATTAAGTCCTGATTTGGAACATGGGCTTAGCGTAAACCACTCCATTTGAGGTCTGTTATCTCTTTTTTTAACAGTATGAACCACACACAGTAACTTCCTTCTTACATACAAAACTGTATATGAAGGGGCGCCTGGGTGGCGCAGTCGGTTAAGCGTCCGACTTCAGCCAGGTCACGATCTCGCGGTCCGTGAGTTCGAGCCCCGCGTCAGGCTCTGGGCTGATGGCTCAGAGCCTGGAGCCTGTTTCCGATTCTGTGTCTCCCTCTCTCTCTGCCCCTCCCCCGTTCATGCTCTGTCTCTCTCTGTCCCAAAAATAAATAAACGTTGAAAAAAAAAAATTAAAAAAAAAAAAACTGTATATGAAAAAGGGAGGAAAATACAAACTTTACAGTGGAGAAAACTAACAAAACTATGTCAGCCAGATGGTCAAGATCAATACCAAGAGTGATAGCACATACCCTTGATATGATATTAACATGGAACCTGGCCTCTGTGGTCTTTCTCCTAAAAACCCATAATCCCAGTCTAAACATGAAGCAAATATCAGGTAAATCCAAATATAGGGAAATCCTATAAAACACATAACTAGTACTCCTCAAAACTATCATGGTTGAAAAAAAGAAAAGAAAAAAAGAAATTTTGAGACACTATCCCAACCAAGAAGAGACTAAGGAGACAAGAAAACTGAATACAGTGCAGTATCTTGAAATGGGGCCCTGGAACAGAAAACGACATTAGCTAAAAATGAGGAATCTGAATAAACTATGATTAATAAGAATGTACCAATATCTATCCATTAACGGTAACAAATGTATCATACAAACATAAGATGTTAATTATAGGGGAAAGTGGATGCCAGGCTTATGGGTATATGGGAATTCTAATACTACCATATCAATTTTTCTGTAAATTAAAAACAAAATTAAAAATAAAGCACTCTGAAGGGCACCTGCATGGCTCAGTCAGTTAAGCATCGGACTCTGTATTTCGGCTCAGGTCAGGATCTCTCAGTTCGTGAGGTCGAGCCCCACATCAGCAGGGGCTGTCAGCGCTGAGCCTGCTTGGGATTCTCTCTTTTTTTCTCTGTCTCTCTCTCTCTCTCCTTCTGTCTCCTACTCACACGTGTGTGCTCTCTCTCTCTCCCTCAAAATAAATAAAGATTTTTTTAAAAAAATAATAATATTCTAAAAATTAAATATATTATTTAAAAACTCGTCATTATAGAGGCGCCTGGATGGCTCAGTCGGTTAAGCATCTGACTCTTGATTTCGGCTCAGGTCGTGATCTCACAGTTTGTGAGTTCAAGCCCCACAATGGGCCCAGAGCCTGGAGCCTACTTCAAATTCTGTATTTCCCTCTCTCTCTCTCTGTCCCTCCCCTACTCATGCTTGCTTGCTCTCTCTCTCTCTCTCTCTCTCTCTCTCTCAAAAATAAATACATAAACAAACAAACAAACAAAGAGTAGAGGAAATCTCTGATCCTTTCTATGTCTGTTGCAATTGCCTAGCTAAGTATGCAAATGCCTTTATTTAACCAAACCTCTGTAACTGAATAAAACTATTTGTACTATGGTGTAGATTTGATACTCAAAGCATACAAAAATAACATGATGCCATAAAGTATGTGTATATCTCCCAATGGCATAGAGAGGATATATATCGATATGCAGTTTGTTACTCCACCTAAAGACTCACACATAGTGTAACTATGCATTCCAGAACTCATCTGCTCCATTTGCTAGTACACAGCAATTCAGGAAGAGTGGTCAACCAAGTTATTCACATTAAAATGTTGTCAATTCCCAGCTATCACTCTGAGGATATGTTAGTCAACATTTCTAGAAATAGAACCGGCAGTTTCTATGCCTTCCTCAAGAGGTAAATTGAGCATCTAATAAAAGTTCATTAGGCATTAATTTTCTGCCCATGTTGAAGAAACACTCTTGTAAATTCACTGATTCCTACACACCAAGGAGGGACAACAACAACTACCTACTTAATACACTATCATCTTTCTAGGATGATTATAGCAATAAAAATAATCCACTTCCACTTTTAAAGTTTGTGCTGTTACAAATTATGTAAAGAATAGTAGCAAATTTTATATTATCTGCAGGCAGGCAATTTTAAAAATATTTATTATTGTGCTTCCATTGAAAGAAAAATCAGAGCTTTAAACAAAATCTAGCAGGTCTCTTCTCTTGCCCTCTCACTCACTCATTTTGAATGGCTTGTGGCATCTTTTGAATGTCTTTTACCGATTTTGAAAAATAAATCAATCTAAGGAGTATCTAGTCCTTTTAGGACATGGCTGGCCTTCTCTCACATTCACACAAAAGAGAAATAAATAAACAAACAAACCTCCTTGCCTATGAGGCCACCTGGTAACAAAGGAAACGGTTACCGTTCCTCAGTCCTTGCCTGAAAACATCCTTTCTGCTCCTTCTGCCGCTCGCTATCAAGATACAATAGCAGCTACGGGTTTCTGAATCTTTTGTTAATGCTAAGGGCACATGAAGGTAGATGCCTGCCCTTTAAGAAGCAGGAAAAAAAAATCAAGTAAACCAAAAGAAAATATTAATAGTAATATTAACAGGCTAACTTCAGTTTTTATCTCTAGATAGAGCAATTGCATGGGATTTATTGCTGTGCTTCTCTGTAGGACCATGAGAGCAATAACACATCATAGTGTGTGTGTGTGTGTGTGTGTGTGTGTGTGTGTGTGTGTACGTGTGGCTTATTCCCATGGTAAATACAATTCTTCTTTCTGATCCCATGTACAAAATCTGACTAAATATTTGAGCTCTACTGACAGAGTTTGTTCAGCCAGGGTTAAGACACTTTGCTATGTATGACTTTACTTTAAAAAGATGACAACTGACAGTGTGGAGCCTGCTTGGGATTCTCTCTCTCCCTCACTCTCTGCCCCTCCCTGGCTCTCTCTCTCTCTCTCTCTCTCTCTCTCTCTCTCCAAATAAGTCAGGTTTGAATATAAAGTTCCCTGGACACCCACAAGAGTTCTTTATATGAATGTCTTCCACAAAGGTGTCAGTCTTATGACTAAAAGAAGTCAGACATAAGTGCACAGCTGATCTTTTGTTTTTCACTTGACTTATTGATCTTTTTTTAAAAAAATTTTAATGTTTACTTATTTTTGAAGGAGAGAGACAGAACACGAGTGGGGGAGGGGCAGAGAGAGAGGGAGACACAGAATCAGAAGCAGGCTCCAGGCTCTGAGCTGTCAGCACAGAGCCCGACGGGGGCTCGAACTCACGGACCGCGAGTTTGTGACCTGAGCCGAAGTCAGCCGCTTAACCACCTGAGCCACCCAGGCGCCCCTCACTTGGGCTTTTAAATCAGAGTTATATCTGTATAGAGAAATTATATGTTAAAAATCTCTTCTTTTCCTTTTTTTTAAATTATTTGAGGTATAACTGACATATAACATTGTATTAATTTCAGGTGTGCAACATAATGATTTCATATTTTACATATTGCTAAATGGTCATCACAATAAATCTAGTTAACATCTATCACAACACATAATCACACAATTACTTTTCCTTTTGTGATAAGGATTTTTTAGATGAGCTCTCTTAGCAAACTTGAAAGATGCAATTCAGTATTATTAACTACAGTCACCATGCTGTACATTATAGCCCCCGGACTCATTTATTTTATAACTGGACGTTTATAAATTTTGATCCCCTTCACCCATTTTCCCATACCCCCACCCTCTGTTTCTGGCAACCACAAATCTGTTCTCTGAATCTTTTTTTTTAATTTTTAGGAGAATTCTTTATTCATTTTTCAAAGAATAATATATTATGAAATGATTAAGCTCTTTAATTCATTTCAAGAAATATTTATTGACACATTTAACCAGTATGTCTCCAACTGTGGAGTTCACATGACCTAAACAGAATCACTTGGGCACTTTATAAAGATGGAGAAATTGGGGATCCACCTCACCCCTACTGAATTAGTTTGAGGGGACAAACGAGGCTTCACCCCACTAGGGCCTCTGGGTTATTCTTATGCACACTAACATTTGTCAATCGGAGGTCTGCCCTGACTAAGGTCTGAAGATAAGATGGTGATTTAGATACAGTATTTGAGGGGCGCCTGGGTGGCTTGATTGGTTAAGCATCCTACTTTTGATTTTAGCTAAGGTCATGATCTCACAGTTTGTGAGATTGAGCCCCGCGTCGGGATCTGTGCTGACAGCACAGAGCCTGCTTGGTATTCTCTCTCTCCTTCACTCTCTCTTTCAAAATAAATAAATAAACTTATGGAAAAATACCTAGTATTTGATCTGAGGTGATTCCAACCCATTTAGTGTATACATTTTGCCAATGATATTTTAGTAAAATTATACAAATGTACTGATATGAGAGAGCACCAAAAGATTCCCAGTGACCAGCGACTTCCTGCTTCTTACAGAATACTCCACAAATACTATTTTTTTAACTATTAAGTGTAGCATATGCTGTGACATATATATGTTTTCCATATTTGATCTTGCATTAAAAATACTCATGTTAGCATGAATTCATCCACTTATTTATTCATTAAATGTATATGTACTGAGTTACTCCTATGTGTCATACAATGTCAGAGCCAGTAAACAAAATACATAAAGTCTTCAAACTTTATGTCAAAAGGAAGAGGGTGTGAACACAAGACACAGTCAGAGGAAAGAACACTGGGTAGGAAAGGCTCCATGGAAGGAGAAAAATGAACTGGTTCTGAGGATGTCTAGGATCCTCTGGGAACCACAAGACAGAGGCTATTTATACAGTGGAAGATACATAAATAAAAGTGTATATAGCACCAAACCATGTTATTTTATTCAAGTTAAATCAAGTTTGATTCAAGTTATATCCAATAAAGCAACCTACCTCTTTGGAGTCAAGTATCTGCTGGTACCTGGACTATATAAGAGAGACTTGACCAAAATAACTGATATGTGACTATCTTATATTTGGGCCATAGAAGAACCTGGAGACTGGTGGTGGAGATACCCAAGGAGAGACTCTTAACATAGTTTACCCTAGTGAAAACAGCTCTGTGCACTCCAAGGGAAAATGTGTCCATCTGCTGGTATGAGTTGGTCTTCTCAATCTTAAATTGCTGAGAAGCCACAAGGCTGTCTCAATCCCCTTTCCAGATAAAAGAGGGAGAAGAGATAGAAGAACAAAGTGTCAACTCTGCATGTTGTAATGGGGGATTGAGAACTTGCTGCTGCTCACCTACTAGACCGTAAGCAAAAAATCCTGTTAATTCTGCCACTAATGTGACTATTTCCTCTGGAGGTGCCCTGGAAGGTAAATCAGAACATCAGTAAGCATGGAAAGAACAATACTAACACATCTAATACAGCCAAGAAAGCAGAGAGAGAGAGAGAGAGAGAGAGAGAGAGAGAGAGAGAGAGAGAAAACAAGCCTAGATTAAGCACCCCAAAAATATGAAAATAAAACTACTAAATGAGACAGGTCAGATCATGAATAATGAGCATTTAAGGAGTTTCAATCATGGTACAGAATACTTTATAGAAATATAAAACTAAAAATGTTTAATAGATGTTGGAAAATAGGACAGCTACTGGTGAGATCAGAATTGGTGACCTAGATTATACAGTGTGAGAAGTATCTTAAAGCACAGAGTCAAAAATATAAAGAGACAGAAAACCATACTGGGAACATGAGAATTTGGAGGAGAGAGCTGACAGAATTACACATGAATTTTCTAGAGTTCTGGAGGGAGGGACAGAAACAGAAGACAGGAAATGAAATAAAATAAACATGTATTTTTTTCACTTTAGCTGAATAAAGAGCCAAGCCTTCAGATTAAAATTATTCATTAGACAACCCAGGCAAAGTTAATGATTAAAAAGAAATGTTTGGAAGAATTCCAGAACTTCAAAGAAAAGGAGAAAACACTTACAAGCTTCCAGAGAGAAGAAACAAATTGCCTAAAAATGAAAGTGGATGTGACCAGCCATAGTCAAGTTTTCTGCCACACTGGCAACAACAAAGCAGCAGAAGACCACCCACAGAATATTGAGAAGTGAGCATTATAGCCTGATCATTCCATTCCTAGTCAAGACACTAATCCCTGACAGGGAAAAAAGAAAGATATATGTGGATATGCTACCCTACAGGAAATATACTATTTTTCTTCCTCAACTAACCAGCAAAACTATATCAGGGAAAAACCTCAAGAGATGGGAAGGTAAAGGGGGGACCAGGAGAGGACAGGAGGGATGGATCTCATATTTCATATACATATAACTGAAGTGAATGCAATCAAATGATCACAAGGATGCTCACGATTAAAGAGAAATCCTTGAAATCCAATGAATGTAAATTATCGAAATTCAGGAGAACTGACACTGAAAGGAAACGTTTAAAAGAATCTGGGATTGGGGTGACTAAGTGGCTCAGTTGGTTAAGCATCCTTCTTCCATCTCTGCTCAGGTCATGATCTCACAGTTCATGATCCCCCGATTAAGCTTGAGACTCTCTCTCTCTCTCTCTCGCTCTCTGCTCCTCCCCCACTGTCTCTAAATATAAATAAATAAATAGATAGATAGATAGATAGATAGATAAATACTTAAAAAATAAAAGAAGAGGTGTTGATAACATTGTTGGCCAAACTTGGCTGGACAGCAGGTGCAGACGTCAGGACTCCCTGTGGCTACACTTCTGGGACCCAGGGAGCTATTCCAGCTGCCATTTCCCTGAGCTAGCTCAACGGATGGGAAAGGTCAAGGCCATGATACATTTTGAAAATGGTATCTGTGGTATTTCAAAAGCTGTCACAGAGAAGTAAATAGATATCTTTTCCCTTAATGCTCCCACCCAACTAGGGTCAAGGCCAAGCCTCTGAAGGAAGGAATTCTGTGAGTTTAGTCGCAGCCAGACATGCCTCCCAGTAGCTTTTGACCTTTGGCCAATTACATGACAGTAAAAACAACAGCAACAACAACAAATGTATTGATTTTACTTGAAAGGAACCTGAGGCTCCAGGAGATTAAGTGACATCTGACAGATATGCTTGGAGCCAGTTTCCAGAGACTGCATTTACTTCTTAACTTCTCTGAGCCTCAGTTTCCTTGGAGTAAAGTGGGACTATAAACCCTCCCCCACAGGAGTGTTCCATGGAGTACGTGTTGTAATGCATAAAGTCAGTGTTCAATAAAGTCACCTTCTGGAAAGCCTGCGTGGCTCAGTCTGTTGAGCGCCCAACTCTTGGTTTTGGCTCAGGTCATGATCTTCCAATTTCGTTTATTGAAGAGACTGTCCTTTCCCCAATGTATAATCTTGCCTCCTGTGTCATAAATTAATTGATCATATATGTGTGGGTTTATGTGTTGGGTCTCTATTCTGTTCCATTGATCTATGTGTCTGTTTTTATGCTAATATTACACTGTTTGGATTACTACAGCTTTGTAATATAGTTTGAAATCAGGAAATGTGATGCCTCTAGCTTACTTCTTCTTTCTCAAGATTGCTTTCGCTGGTTAGGGTCTTTTGTGGTTTCATACAACTGTTAAAATTTTTTTATTCTATTTCTGTGTGAAAAATGCTACTTGAATTGTGATAAGGTTTGCTTTCGGCGGTATGGACATTTTAACAATATCAATTCTTCCAATCCATGAGCATGAAATACCTTTTCATTTACTTGCATCTTCTTCAATTCCCTTCGTCAGTGACTTAGTTTTCAAGGTACAGGTCTTTCACCTCCTTGGTTAAATTTATTCCTAGGTGTTTTATTCTTTTGGGTGCAACTGTAAATGGGACTGATTTCTTAACTCCTCTTTCTGATGCTTCATTATTAGTGTAAGAAACACAACTTACTTTAGCATATTGATTTTGTATCCTGCAACTTTACTGAATTTATTACTTCTAACAGGTGTTAGGTTTTTTTTTTTTTTTTTTGATGGAATCTTTAGGGTTTTTAAAAAAAATATAATATGATTTCATCTGCAAATAAAAAGTTTCACTTCTTCCTCTCTGTTTTGGAAGCCTTTTTGTTAGTTTGTTTTTCTTGCTTAATTGCTCTGGCTAGGACTGCCAATACTAAGTTGAATTAAATTGTCAAAAATGGTCACCCTTGTCCTATTCCTGATCTTAGAGTAAAAGCTTTCAGATAAATTATATATTTTTTAATTCTTTTAATGTTTATTTATTTTGAGAGAGAGAGAAACACAGCATAAGCAGGGGTGGGACAGAAAGAGGGAGACACAATCCGAAGCAGGATCCAGGCTCTCAGCCATCAGCACGGAGCCCGATGAGGGGCTTGAACCCACGAAAGGTGAGATCATGAGCTGAGCCAAAGTCAGATGCTTAACCGACTGAGCCACCCAGGTGCCCCCAGATAAATTATATTATTAATGCAATATTTTCAAAGAAACAAAATGATAAACTATGGTCGATGGGCAGGCACCTGTTTTTTTGTTTGTTTGTTTTTTGTACATAAAGTTTTAGCTTCTCATTTTAAGTGGAATTCTTGGTTTCACTCTTATACCAGCAACAACATAAAAGAGTTCTAGAATATTTTCATAACTTCACTGATACATCAATAAGATGTTCATGCTCCTAGGATTGTATATTTTTCTTTGAGTGTCCTATTCAGGTCATCATTATCCAGCCTCAGAAAGAAATTCAGAAAATATGACATTACACAAAATTTACAGAAAAAGTTTTCGCTAAGATCTTGGATCTATTCTCTAAAGTTACATAAGGAAGCTATATAAAATAAAGCTATATAATAACATTCTTTTCCAAGAGAAGTGTTTTATAATATATTATTCAACCTTAGGAATTGCAAAGGGAAGTGAGTAAGACCCTCACAGCTTTCCTTGTCCCATAGATGCTGGATTCAATCATGGAGTGTTTACAACACATGTGGGAGTGCCACTGTTATTCGCATGATTTGCACTCTCCTCCCTACTATGCTTAATCTAAAACAAGAGATATTTATAGAAATTGTGTGCACATCAAAATGGTGGCATCCTGCCGTACTCAGCAACATTTATTCGGTTTTGAACGTTATTTAACATATTTACCAAAAAAACAAATTTTCCTTATAAGGCTAACTGGAGGGGTGCCTGGGTGGTTCAGTTGGCTGAGTGTCTGGCTTCATTTCAGGTCATGATCTTGTAGTCCATGGGTTCAAGCCCTGCCTTGGGCTCTGTGCTGACATCTCAGAGCCTAGAGCCTGCTTCGGATTCTGTGTCTCCCTCTCTCTCTGCCCTCCCCCCGCTGGAGCTCTGTCTCTCTCTCACACACACATTAAAAAAACAAATAAAAATAAATAAAAAATAAAAAGGATCTGGGATTGAAAATATAGAATGCCAATCAAAACTCTGCATTAGAGTGTGGTAAAGGAGAGAGAGAGAAAAGAAAACAAAACAAGAAAGTCTTTTTCAGATTGTGGTGAGAAAGGAGAGTAAGGAAACAAGTATGTTCTAAAAACCTCAGCTTGTGGAGAAGGGTTCTAGAGAGCAGGGGGTAAAGTCCTCATGAGGGCAGGACTGGTGACTTGTCCCCAAGCATAGTAGTGAAACATGAGCATGGTGGTGACAGCCCAGCCAGAGATGAAACTACTGATGAAATAAAGGCTCCAAGAAAAAGAAATACAACTTGTTTGATTCTTTTAAAAAAAGCATTTAAGGAGAAAGAGAAAATAAACTGCAAAGAAACAGACCTCTTATAGTACAAATAAATAAAAAGGAGGAAAACAATTGAATAAGTAATCAACGTTGAACACCCATGCAAGATATTTATTAGACAGAAAGAAATACAGATCCCATTCCTATCAGAAACCAATGAAATTGGAAATAAATTACAAAAACCATACTAACATAATATTACCTAGTTAGAAATTAAGCATAATAGTCCACGATAACTCTTGGATCAAAATAGAAAATGTACACCCTTTGGAAAGGTGTGGAAAGAATACATCATGCCAAAGCCCATACAGTCTAGCAAAACTAAGTGGAAAAATGGTATTGCCTTAAATGCTTTAATTATTAAAGAAAACAAGTATAAAGAAAACAATTGATAGCTGAAATTTCTCATGATGAAAACACAATTTTAATACTTTATTTTGAATCTAATTCAACCTATCTTTTAAGATTCATGGTTTTCACTCATTTTGATATTTACATTTAATCTGTCCCCTCAATTGAATAATTTCAATAGAAGTCTTCTCTTAAAGCAAAAGAAAAAAACTACTAGAAAATACTCAACACTGTAGGTTATTGGGTGAAAACTGAAACATTCATTAAAATGTTAAAATAAGACCATGTGAAATTACTGGATAATTTGGTGAATTTTTAAAACCTGTAATAATCAGCTTGGGCTGTTATACCAAAACACCACGGACTAGATGGCTAAAACAATGAGAATCTGGGGTGCCTGGGTGGCTCACTCAGTTAAGTAACCAACTCTTGATTTCAAGAGTGGCTCAGGTCATGATCTCGTGGTTCGTGAGTTCAGTCCCCAAGTCAGGCTCTGTGCTGGCAGCACAGCCTGCTTGGTATTTTCTTCTCTCTTTCTCTCTCTCTCCCTCTCCATCTCTCTCTCTCTCTGTCTGTCTCTCTCTCAATAAATAAATACAAAATAAACTTTTATTTTTTTTAAATAAAAATAAACAGGAATCTATTTCTCACAGTTCTGGTAAGATGGGAAGTTCAAGGTCAGTATGCCACCCAATCTATCCCCAGTGAGGGCTCTCTTCCTGACTTGAAGATGGCTGCCTTCTCCCTGTATCCTTCCATACATGGCAGAAAGAAATAGAGAGCTTTGGTCTCTTTACCTTCTTATGAAAACCTTAATCCCATCATGATTGTTCCAACCTCATAGCCTCATCTAAACTTAATTATCTCCTAAAGGTCCTACTTCAGATTACATCACATTGGGGGTTAGGGCCTCAACATGAGAATGGGACACAGTTCAATCCATAGCAATACCCATCACAGATTTTGTATTTTTCCTTGTCCTAGACCTTCTTCTATTCAGTTTGAAATTAATCCGGTGTCATAGCCAAGCACAACAATTTTGCAATATACTTCACTGTTATTATAAATGTTTATGTGCACAGCAAGTTAGCAATCATTTTATTAGTTAAGGAGTAATTTTGAACTTGTTTGCTGCACATAGCCTAAGAAGGACTTTGACACATAGGCGGTCATAGAGTACACTCTGTAAGTACACTCTTTCTTCAAAAGCTTTCTAAAAACAGTGCGCAAACTAAACACAGCCAGCTGCTGCAAGTATCCATTAAACATTAACTGTTCCAGGAAAAATTATCACAATCCATGCTTTACACATAAGAAGCTATCTCTGAGATTATCACGGTAATACTTAACTATACTGCTAACAATGGGAGAGAGCTTAACAGCTAGTAAACTTGCCACTCTAGGTATTACAAAGGGAAGTTAATGTAGTTGAAAGGAGAGCAGTAAAACAACCAGGGCATCATAAAAGCAAGGTAAACAAAATCACATGGTAGTAACTAATTAACATGATGCATGTAAATCTTTAGAATTATTCATTGCTTGAAATCCTTTTTATAAGGATGATATGAATCCTTTATATGAAATGATTTCATAGAATCCTTTACATGAAATTGCCTTTTTCTGTTCTGTGGAAATATACAAAGCCCATCCAAATGAGAACAAAAGGCTTTGTCCAGAGCTTGCTGTAACAAGAGTCAGTCACCACCACTTGTGCCTGGCAAAGACTCACAGGCAGAGAGAAGAGTGAGATAGCTTTACAGCTGGGGAAAAAATGGAAGGTTTCAGGTCTGCTCTGATTGGGGGCTGTTGGCATGTGGAAACTGGGGACAGGCTAGTTAGAAGTAAGGCATTCTAAGTGAATGGTTAGGGAAGCATATCTGGCTTTCTTTGGTTGGGCATAAGTTAGAGGTGGGAGCAAAAATTAGGGAAGCTGGCAGTTATTGATTACTTCCATTTTGGACTGATTGCTACAGAGGTTGTGGTTTGGCTCCCTGCTCTGGTTGCTGTGGATTGCGGATGAGAGCTCTATTTTTACATGTGGTCTGGCTGTTGTCCATTTGTATTCAGTCTCTCCGTTTCCATCCTGATAAATGTCTGACAAATATTGCCCCAATAGAATTTGAATTCATAATGGTTTTGGGCAGTGAAAGAAGAAATAGACAAGTCTTATTTCTAAGAAAATGCAAATCAATCTGCTAATCTCTCATTTTATTTTTTTAATTTTTTTAAATTCTTTTTTTAATGTTTATTTTTGAGAGAGAGAGAGAGAGAGAGAGAGAGAGAGAGAGGGAGAGAGAGATTGAAAGAATGAGCAGGGGAGGGGCAGAGACAGAGGGAGTCACAGAATCTGAAATAAGCTCCAGGCTCTGAGCTGTCAGCACAAGAGCCAGATGTGGGGCTCGAACTCATGAACCATGAGATCATGACCTGGGCTGAAGTCGGACACTTAACCGACTGAGCCACCCAGGGGCCCCTGATCATCTCTCATTTTAGACACATTGTTTTACAATTGGTTTCTTCTATTTACTATTACTTTTTATGCTCTCTCCTATATTAACTAAATCGTTTTTCAAGCATGTAATTTTAAGCCCATGAAAATATATATGTATGGCTAAAATAGCCCTGTTACGTTTTAAATCATGTATGTCAGTTGTGAAAATGTCTCAGAGTATGTATCAACTTGTCATTTTACCATTATTACAAAAAATTTCTTAAGTGCTAAAATACATGCCATCTATTGATAGGGAATGTACTGTAGGTGCAGCTTTTAGGTTCACTTGAATAAGGCTTTCAGTCTCCTCAGGCATCATATCAATGCAGATATTCGTGTCTACTACCTGTGGTCAAAAGGCCAATGTCAGCTTCAGGGTAATAAAAGCCACCACCACCATAACAACAATTATTATTACCATTTATCAAACTATTACTGCCTGCCAGGATTTCTGTATATATTCACATTTAAGTTTACTTAATCTTTACAACAGTTTAAATGTAAAATAGAATGCTAAATTCTACTGACTCATTTTTCGCTCAAGAAACATTTATTGAGCCTCTCTGAGGCCCAAGGACACTGGCCAAAGTGGACAAGTCAGGGGTCAAATCCAACCCCGTCGGCATCCACTTTCCATGTTCTTATTCAAATATGTCCAGTCTTCTTTGTGAGCTGAGACTTATTCCAAGGAAATAAATCTCTTGAATTTTAAGCTCTAAATTATGGACAAGAATGTCCTTGATAAGTTTTTCTATCACTAAAATTAAGTGCATAGAGCACATGAAACATAAAAAGATTCCAAAGAGTAAAATTTTACACACGGTCTTTAATATATTCTTCTAAAGAGATGTTTTGTAATTATTTTTTTCCATTTGGCAAATAGTAATCATGACATACTGATTAAAGATGTTAAGTGGCTGTCCATATGAGATATGATGATGAATAGAAGATAGGAGTTCATAGAGCAATAACAAATATATTCATCTGATGGTTAATTTTAGGTGTTAACTTGATGGGGCCATAAGATGCCTAGACATTTGGTCAAACATCATTCTGGGGCTTTCTGTGAGGGTGTTTCTGGATGAGATTCACATGTATCAGGAGACAGAGTAAAGCAGATTGCCTTCTGTAATGTGAGCGGGTGTCATTCAATCAAGTGAAGACCTGAACAGAACAAAAATGCTGAGTAAGCAGGAACCTCTCTTGCCTGAATGCTTGAGCAAGAACACTGATTTCTTTCCTCATTTGAACTTGAATTGAATACTGACTTTTCTTGAGTCTCCAGTCTACTGGTTTTCAAACAGGAACTTACACCATCAAAACTCAGGTATGTTGTCAGGCCTTTGGACTCAGGCCTTCCTGGGTCCCCAGTTTGCCATTTCTTTATAATAAATTAATGTCTTTCTACAGATGAAAGGAAAGACAGAAGACAGACAAATAAATAGATATGTAGATAGACAGAAGATATAGATAGATAGATAGATAGATAGATAGATAGATAGACAGATAGACAAATATGTTTATATACATGTGCATATATTCTATGCATCCTATTGGTTTTATTTCTTTGAAGGACCCTGGCTGAAGTAAGCCATCTTAATTATCTGCCGGTGGCAGAGAAAAAAAAGCCCACAATTTTTATAGACGGCAAATAAAAGTTACTTATTAGGAAAGAATATTTTTAAATAAACCATGCATTTTGGAGGTATTTTCAATTTGCAGATCTATCATAAAGAAATAATTAGAAATAAACACAAAAATTTATTTACACAAAGGCCTCTTGGGAAAAAATCAAAATACATAATTTAGATATACAATGATAGAAAAATGGTAGAAAAATGGGATGCCTGGGTAGCTCACTCGGTTGAGCATCCGACTTCGGCTCAGGTCATGATCTCACAGTTTGTGAGTTTGAGCCCCACGTCAGGCTCTGTGCTGATGGCTCAGAGCCTGGAGCCTGCCTTGGATTCTGTGTCTCCCTCTCTCTCTGCCCCTCCCCTGCTCATGCTCTGAAAAATCTCTCTCTCTCTCAAAAATAAATAAACGTTAAAAAAATTTTTTAAGAAAAATGGTAGAAAAAAATTTAGAATAGCCAAGAAGCAAAATATTATACAGTTATAATTATCATGTTTTAAAAATCAAATTATATCTTAATATTTGGATAACTGTTATGTTGTTTCTAATTCTTTGTATTGTAGTTGGTTTTTTGGTTGATTGGTTGTTGGTTTGCTTTTTAATGGCCACAGTCTTTTGTAGCAACTTTTTCAAGAATTGTGCTCTATTTCACTTCCCTTTGAATATAGGGTTGGTCATGTGAAAAAATTTTGGAAATATACAGAAGCATATATGCAGTATATTATAATTTATGCACATTTTAAACCATTTAAAATAATACTGTGCCTTGTTCACAGACAAATTTATAGATAGTAAAATTATTAAATCACAGATAGGAAGGATAATCAACCAATTCATGATCATGCTTTCTTCTCATAATGAAGGGAGGTAACAAGATTGAGAAGAGGCATTGTAAAAGGATTTTCAACCATTTTATTTAATTACACCTATATAACTTTTAAATATAAAAAATAACTATAGCTAAATATTATTTTTAAGAGATGGATACAAATGTTTGTTATATCATTTATGTGTTTGAAATGTCTCCTTTATTTTTTAATTATTTATTTATTTTTTGACACAGAGAGAGAGAGAGAGAGAGCGAGCACAAGCGGGGAAGGGGCAGAGAGAGAGGGAGACACAGAATCCGAAGCAGGCTCCAGGCTCTGAGCTGTCAGCACAGAGCCCAACGAGGGGCTCAAACCCACAAACTGCGAGATCATGACCTAAGCTGAAGTCAGACGCTTAATCAACTGAGCCACCCAGGCACCCCTGAAATATGCCTTCTTTAAATAAAAAAATACAATAAAGTTACCTGAAAGCCTAATAGAAATAGGAAAAAAAAAAAAACGTGTAAGATGAACACTTGCAAATGATAATATGAAACATCAACTGTTTCTTAGGCACCATTTTAACCAGTGAGGATGTGTAATGGAAAAAATTACATTCAAAATAAATATAAAATACAAAGTTCGTAGGAATTTTTTAATAGGAAATATGCATCACATACAACAATATAGAAATATGTGCCTGAACAGGTGGAAGGAAATTTTTCAGATGCTAATTCTTCAAAGAAATAATTTTGTATAATTTCACCTAAACCTCAAGAGGTTTAATTTGGACTTCCAGGGAGAGTGCAAATTCTGTGAAATCATAAATGGCCAAAGAGCTAAGATATTTAATAAGAAGAGGTAAGAAGGACCTTAAAACAACAGGTTACTTATGCAAAAATATTAGTAAAACTTCAATGGATCGTGTTTCTGGAGAGATAGATCTCAGGGTTCTGATTTATAAGAATTTCTATTTATATTCTTATTTATTCTTATTTATCTGAATTGAGTACATAATTGCCTTTCCATTGCAAAGAGCTGAGAATGAAGTCAATCAAAAATAGTGTAGAATCAATTAACTATACTTTTAGGGGGAAAAATCAGTTCTCTAGGATCTCCAGCAAACATCTGAACACAGAAGCGTCGGATTCTGAATCCTCTCCCTGTGTTGCTGCCACCATGGTGCCCGATACAAATACAAAAGATGCGAGAAGGAAGTGGAGACAGACCTGCGGCCACAGCGCCTGCTGAGAGATTATCACTGGGCCGCAGGATCCCTGGAGGAACCAGCACCAGCTCTCCAAACAAGGAGCTACCTTTTCATTTTTGCTTAAACATGAGCAATCAGTACCCAACACTGGGCATGTGAGGAAAAGAGCAGCCAGAAATGATAACTTCACACTCGAAAACGAGAACAAAAACTATGAAAGAAAACAGAATTCGTGAAAGGAATTAGAGAGGTCTTTGCAAATATCTAATTAGTATTCTCAGCCAGATTCACGAGAATGGCAGCGATAAGAACAAGAGCAAGTTGCAAAGAGAGGCAATCAGATTGCAGGAAGAGCTCTTAGAAATGGAAAGCGTGAATGAAAAAATCCATCACCCCATAATAATTCAAGAACAAAATGCAAGCTCTAGAAACTCAATTTGTGAAGATCAACTGTATTAAAACGATGGAAAAGTGAAAAGATCCAACACATACAAGGTAAAATACATGCTTGGTAAATCTAGGCACGCCAACACACTTTAAACAAAAGGAAAAAATATGGAAATTAATAATCAAATTATGTATGACAAATTTCCATAGCTGATGAAAACACTTTGGGAAAACACACACAAACACACACACATATCCTACTAGAACTTTTGACTTCCTATGAGTGTCCAGATACACACATTGTACACATGCACAAAACATTGCACCAAGATAAACAAAAACAGCAAACAAACAAACAAAAAACCCAGGTTTACAAAGGAAAGAGAACCACAACGGCTTTGTGGTTCTTATCTGCAATACCACAGTCAGTGTTAACTGAATTAGGAAAAACCATTGCAAACCTCTCAAACTAGAGTTCAACTGGGAAAACAAAAGCAGGAGAAGCAGGTTAAGTTAGAGAATATTAAGCACATTCCCATTTTTTTTAACGTATATGTGTGCAGTGTCAAACAAAAATGTGGAAAATTTGACGTGTTAGCTGTTTTAACGTGACGCTATCATGACACATATTAACCTTCATGGAGTCTAAAAGGGTGTTCTGGAACCAATGCGAATGGGGGGGGGGGATTGCATTTCCCCACCAACACCAAGCGGTGTTCTGACACCAACTGGGTGTCCTACAATTTCACTCAATTCTGACACTGTCTAGCTGGAGGTACCATCAGATCCCACAGCTTAAGGGCTCATTCCCACGGGACTGCATCCGACCCCCCTTCTCCAGATGTCAGTGGCAAGTTCCGACTGTCATCTATGCTCCTGACCAATCAGCTATAAATCTGAGATTCCCACCGTCTCCTCTTCAGTCTTGATTAATTCGCTAGAGCAGTGCACAGAATTCCGGAAAGCTGTTTACTTGGCGTCTACCAGTCTATTATAAAATAATAGGATAAAGGATACAGATGAACATCCAGGTGGAAAGGATGCTTAGGGCACAGTATTGGGAAGGGGCAGGAAGCCTCCACATCCTCTCCGGGTGTGCCACTGTCTCCACACCTCCTTGTGGTTCATGACGCGGAAGCTCTTCACACTCTGTACCTTTGGAATTTTTAGGCAGGCTTCATCACATAGACATGATCAATCATCACCTCCATTTTTAGCGCTTCTCCTTTCTTAAAAGAATGGAGTGAATCAAAACCACACTCAGATATCACCTCACGCCAGTCAGAGTGGCCAAAATGAACAAATCAGGAGACTATAGATGCTGGCGAGGATGTACAGAAACGGGAACCCTCTTGCACTGTTGGTGGGAAGGCAAATTGGTGCAGCCGCTCTGGAAAGCAGTGTGGAGGGTCCTCAAAAAATTAAAAATAGACCTACCCTATGACCCAGCAATAGCACTGCTAGGAATTTACCCAAGGGATACAGGAGTACTGATGCATAGGGGCACTTGTACCCCGATGTTTATAGCAGCACTCTCAACAATAGCCACATGATGGAAAGAGCCCAAATGTCCATCAACTGATGAATGGATAAAGAAATGGTGGTTTACATACACAATGGAGTAATACGTGGCAATGAGAAAGAATGAAATATGACCCTTTGTAGCAACATGGATGGAACTGGAGAGTGTGATGCTAAGTGAAATAAGCCATACAGAGAAAGACAGATACCATATGTTTTCACTCTTACGTGGATCCTGAGAAACTTAACAGAGGACCATGGGGGAGGGGAAGGGAAAAAAAAAAAAGAGGTTAGAGTGGGAGAGAGCCAAAGCATAAGAGACTCTTAAAAACTGAGAACAAACTGAGGGTTGATGGGGGGTGGGAGGGAGGGGAGGGTGGGTGATGGGCATTGAGGAGGGCACCTTTTGGGATGAGCACTGGGTGTTGTATGGAAACCAATTTGACAATAAATTTCATATATTGAAAAAAAAATAAAAAATAAAATTGTTTATTAAAAAAAAAAAATGGAGTGGGGGGGGGTGGCGGCCAGCACTGAAAATTCCAAGCTTCTAACTCACGGCATGGTCTTTCTGGTAACCAGCCTTCATCCAAGAATCCACCCAGAGTCACCTCATTGGAACGAAAGACACTACTGTCACCCAGGAAGTTTCAAGGGTGTCAAGAGTCCTATGTCAGGAACTCAGATGGAAGTCCAAATACTAGAACAAAAAAGGGTACTAGTGCTCTTATCACTTAGGAATTTACAGGGGTTTTAGTTGCTCTGTGCCAGAAACAGGGACGGAGATATATAAGAAATAAGAAATATGTATTTCTTATGATCTCTTTCCTTGTGGTACAAGGGAGCCACCTTAAAGGGATCCTACACCGGCCACACAGATATGAGCAGGAAGGACGCCGCTGCTAATGATTGAGTCCTAAGGGGTAGCAGCACTTAACCAACTCACAGGAGAGGAGAAAGCATTGCAGGCAGAAGGCAAAACATGAGGCAAAAACAACACATTGTGTGGGAGGGAAGAAGCGGGACTACAAGCTGAGCAGTTGTCAGAATGCTTTCAGAATGAGTCATTATGTAGACAGAAATGAGGCTGAAGAGTGTAGTTGGGCCCAAATCATAGAGGGCTTTGTAACCCTTTGCTAAATACTCTGAAGCATATTCTGCAGGGCATCGCTTTGCAGTCTTTTGAGGCGGATTAACCCCTTATTCCAACAATAGCTACCCAGAGATCCAGTTTATAAAACACGAAAAAAACTTAGTCCCTTATTAGTATAATTACACAAGCTATAGTTGGTGACATCAACTTAAATAGTCAAGCATCAAGGGCAATGAGGTCACTTCAGTGAACCCCACCAATCACACCCGCAGCATATTTATTTCTAAATTGAATTTTGGTTGCATATTAGCCAAATAACTCTTAAGTCATAGAAAGAAATTTTTGCAAATAGTCATTCAACAACTTTTATTAAGCAGAAGTGGCAAAAGAAGCCTTATTCTGGGACCTTGATGGACAAAGGGAGAGCCTGTGTGCCAGCAAACCTGAAGAAGGGGTTAATAAACTGACCAGGGATGGGTCCTTCAGGGGAGGCCCCAGGACTGGCTAAGGATTTATAGTCCTTTCACCAAAAGCCTTAATACTTGCTTAACATTTACTAAAGACAGAGATAGGGTTGGAGTTCTTTTAGGAAACAGCTTTATTCTTTGTATCCAAAATTTGTCATTACCAAGTGCCGAGTGACTCAGTTGGTTGAGCATCTGAGTCTTGATTTCAGCTCAGGTCATGATCTCATGGTCGTGGGATCGAGCCCTGCACTGGTCTCCGCGCTGAGCACCAAGCATGGAGCCTGCTTTGGATTCTCTCTCTCCCTCTCTCTCCACCCCTCCTCTGCTTGGATGCTCTCTCTCTCTCTCTCTCTCTCAAAATAAATAAGTATTCAAAAACTTTCATTACCAAGTAAGAAATTCCCAAGTCTGGATATTGAAACAAGCGGGACAGATTACTGGAAGGTATGGGGACTCAGAGCATTGGCAACGGGAGACACAGCTTAGAAAGTGCACGGGAACTGAGACAACCTTGAACTTCCCAAATCAAGGATGATGGCAACTCAACCTTCAGCAGGGACAATCCAGCTAGGACGCATCTGTGTGCAGCAGGACACCATCTCCGCTGCGGGGACACTGCAGTGGCTTCATGAGTGATTCCTACCCTACCTTGGTCATCAATGTCCTTTCAGCTGAGCTCAGATCCTGAGCCCATCCCTGACTCTCTGGGGACAGGGAGAAGAAGGAACTTTTCTCTGCAGCTTCTGGAGTCGCAGGTTGAGCAATGGTGGCTGCCAATGAGAACACGAGCTTATGCATCAAGTTTAGACTGTAGAAGTCAGTCCGTCACTGAGGAAAGAGATCACCAGGGTTCTCCCTTGCAACTCCGAAGGGAATGAGAGTATTACACATTCTGTGAATAGCAGGGGCTCATTACCTGTTCTTTCCCCAACACCGCAGGGAATTCATAAACAACAGACTGGTAACCTAAGGTGGTTGGTCTTTGGTGACCTTTCCTGTGATTACAACAGGAAAATGCCTGAAATTGGCATAGAGTCAGAGAATCATCCACTTTTATAGGACATCATTATTCTGACAACAGACGTTACTACTAACATGGACTGAACTTCAGGAACAGTCATTCCTTGAAACTTCTTTATTATAAGACTCTCAAACATTTTTAGGGAGGGCAAGTCAGTGGGTAAGTCAGAGTATATCAGATAGTTTAGATGTTCAGGAAAAAAAAAAAAAGCTTAATTTAAAACACTTCCTATGAGCCAGGCAATAGTCATAGCATTTTACATATTCAACTCATTTTATCCTCACATCACCCTATGTAGTAGGTACTAACATTATTCCATTTTACTCACAAGGGAGTAGGAAACAGTGAAATTAAACAGGGTTGCCTGGGTGGCCCAGTTGGTTGAACATCCGATTCTTGATTCGAGCTCAGGTCATGATCCCAGGGTCATGGGACCCTGTCATGGGTCCAGCTCCACGCTGAGAGTGGAGCCTGCTTGGGATCCTCTCTCTCCCCCTCTGCCCCTCCCCTGCTCACTCTCGAGCACATGTGCATGCACTCCCTCTCTCTCTCCCTCAAATAAAATTAAAAAAAATAAAGCTTGAAATTAAACAACAGAATTGTACAGTAAATAAAGAGAAGAGCCAGGTTCCAAATCCAGGCCATCTATCTCCAGAGCCCATTTTGTAGCTTATATGCTACATTTATCACAAGGGCCTGTGAACTAAAATTGATAACAACTATTTCTGCGTGAAAAATGAAGACATTCTATACACTAAATATAATTTTTGGAATTATTTTTCAAGTTGTTCATCACTCCTAACTAGTGAACATTGGCTACACAAACCCCTGAAGTACACTGGCTAATAGTTCTCAAATTTTCTTTAAAATATATTTGATCTTTGCAGTGTTTTATGTGGGAAAACATTTCCTAACATTCTATTATTTTTACTTTCTCTTTGATGTTCTTTTATAAAGTTTATTTACTTATTTTGAGAGAGAGAGAGAGAGAGAGAAAGTGAGAGCGTGAGAGTGGGGAGGGGCAGAGAGAGAGAGGGAGAGAGAGAGAATCCCAAGCAGGCTCTGCACAGTCAGCACAGAGCCCAATGTGGGGCTCGATCCCACAAACTGTGAGATCATGACCTGAGCAGAAATCGAGAATCGGACACTCAGCTGACTGAGCCACCGAGGTGCCCCTTCAATGCTCTTTTGTAATTTTCCAAATTAAACTTTTTCCTGAAACACATCTTAAAGATTTTTAAAATACAGAGGTACAAAATAAAACACATTCCTAATAAAGACTAGTGGGTGACCGTTTACTTAGGTTAGAGCTCATGGTTACTGGGACAGTCAACTTCGAGGGACTCTCGGTAGGCATTTCACTTGATTGCTAGTGAGGTCTTCTATGGTTTGCAGTTTATCTTGAAATACTTCAACAGAGACAGTTTGATATATGCCAAACAATATCCCATGAAAACTCACATTTAATCATGAATTGGTTGGGACTGTCTCCCATCACCTGACCAGTCCTTATTCTCCAATGTTCTGCCAATGTCCAGTAGTTCTTACCCTTTGGAGGATCAGGCAGCCTCCCCCATGTTCTCTAGGCCCCATATCCCAAGATCACCTGTGTGTTACATGAGTGAATTTTTGGATTCCATTTACTTCATTCTAGTGAGGCTGGGGTTCAAGTTGTTTTACTCCGTATCTTACAGGTGGTAAGTAAACAACTCCAGTCTTAGTTATCCTTTAGAAGTCTATTATTTACAAACTCGTAGTTCAAATAAATATAGCTACTGTAAGTGCTAATGCTTTCTCCATCAGCTACAGAGGACACTGTGTTAAGTAGCATAATGGATCTTAACATTTTTCAAGATATGCCCATTGACTAGAAATTTTTGAGAAATCCACCCAAGAATCCAATGAGCTCAACGTCCTACACCTTACAAAGCAAAGCTCTAAGCTTGCGATTCTGCAGCGCATCATCAGAAAAATATTTCCTTCCCTTGACCAGAAAACTGGCTGCTAAAACGCTGTCACATCTGGCTTGAGTGAATGTTCTATGTAAAGTGCAAGGACAGAGAGCTGGGACTTCAAATTTTCAGAAGTGATACTACAACTTTTTGTAATTTCTTGCTAATAGATGGTCTGTATGTGTGGTAGAAGTCGGTCTGAGATTGAACCATCATTTTAATGGCTCCTATCACGGCACAGCTGTAGGCTGGGAAACCTACAGACCTCAGCTATCTCTAAAAATTAGCCAGTGCCCATATCCATCAAAAAGAACTGATAATTCAGAATAACCACATCGGCTACATCAGTTTGCAACAGGACTGGGATTGGGGTATGCATTTAGTCTGTGCCAGCTGTAAAATATTTAGCAAATGTAGGTCAGCACCAGTAAAAATTACGGGGTTTGTTTGTTATGGATTTATTTTGTTTATTTTTGTTTGAGAGCACTAAATACTTCGAGGGAAGAACAAATTTACATTCTGCTGATGATGTTAAAGGTGCCTCATAGAAATCTGAGTTTATTGGCATTAAAAATACCTATTTTTTGGGGAGGTGGTCTGGGTGGTTCAGTCAGTTGAGTGTCCAACTCTTGATTTCAGCTCAGGTCATGATCCCAGGGTCGTGGGATCGAACCCTACGTCAGGCTCCACACTGAGCATGGAGCCTGCTTAAGATTCTCTCTCTCTCTCCTCTCTCTCTCTCTCTCTCTCTCTGTCTTTCCAAAATTAAAAAAACATATATATGTAAACACCTATTCTTATTAGGGAGGTTTCCATGCCTCTTCTCCTCAGGCATTGTGAGCAATCAGCTGGTAGACTGCCCTTTAATCCCACACCAGTTTCAAAAGGTTAAAAATAAATTTCATTTAAACACACTTGATCTCTTGAAACAGTATAGAAGATTACAACTATTTCAAACTAAAATCATAATCGAGCGTTTGCTGAATCACTAGAGCACCTGCGTGCAATAACAGTTGGAAAACTGCTAGTGTAGGTGAAGGGAAACACCAAAGAAGCTTAAGGAAGAAAATAATACTATCAGATTTACATTTGAAAGACATGTCTAGCATCTGTGGGAAGAGCAAATTTGACAGAAAAAAGATGGAAAACACAAAGCCCTTTAAGAAGGAATTAGAAAGAGCAAATGGTGCTGGAAATGGAGAGAAAGTTGGACTGAAAGCTGATTTAGAATTTAAGTCATTCTACACTCTTTTAGTCTCATTTGTAGTCTTTCCTTGAAACCAGTAGATTTGCTCATGTATCCTGGCTGCATAGTAATGGTAAGAAACACAGACCTTGGATTAAATCCCATACCTGAAATTTTTGAGTCTAGGATGTTGGGCAAATTACTTAACCTCTTGAACCTCCATTTCCTCATCCATAAAATGGGAATAATAATTTCTGCCTCACAGGTTTAATAGCAGAGAGAAAGTGAAAAAAATCCATGCTTACGTTAAAGTATTAGGACAATGTCTACCTACACAAATGGCAAATGGTTATCGTCTTCTCTAGAAAAGAGCAGTTTAAGAGTAGACAATCAAAGTGAAAACGGTATGTTAGTTAGAAATACAAAATAAGGGTGTAGGAATTAAGCAGTATCTCCACATGGAAACCAGGCTATTTAAGACAGAGGAAATGAAATGAAAATAAAAGTGTTACTTCTGTTTTGGTTTGCTTCATTCAATCTGATTTTTTTTTCCCCGAGTAGAACTGTATGGATAGCAGAGACCTCACCTGCAAAAATAAAATGCAGTGATGGAAGCAGAGAAGATGACGAGGGATTCGATATGGCGATATACAACCCCTTACACATCTGAGAAAAGATGATTCCCTTGCTAGCAAGTCAGCTTGGGCTTGTTACACAGAAGAGCAAAGGTGAGGAGATTGGATGAGACAAACAAACACTTGCCCTTTGACCAAAGGACAGATATGAGCAGTCAAGTATAAGTTGCCTCAGTCACGAGCTCTGCACCTCCCTGGGTGCCCAGGTAAATCCCTTCCCCAGGAAGCCAGGCAAAGCTTTTCGCTGCTCTTCCCAGTGAGGGCTGAGCATGAATTAGCAGCACGTCAAAGCAGACTCCCCTGCATCTTATTCAGGTGGCCTGTGGACATTTAATTCCCACTTGCTCTTAGGACGCTGGAGTTTGAGCACAGATATGTAAATTAAATAAATAAGTCTGTGCATGAAATCGAATGTTTCCACTATTCTAGAAGTATCCACTTGGTGCCACAGACTGGTTCTCCCAAAATAGATGGAACCACCACGGATGTCCTACAAACCCTTCTTGTGTTTGCAATTTCAAGCAGCCGGTTACCACTAGGGAACGTGTGCTAACTTTTTGAAACCATTTTATTACCTTAATTTTTGTCATAAAATAACCTTTTGCCACAGAAGATAATGATGAATTGTGCTGACCTTTGAATATCACTAAAAAACAGACAATCTGGGTTTTGGTTTTTTTTTTTTTTTCATGACACAGGTCATGAATTTTCACCACGTTTTAAAGTCATCTGAGTCCTGAACGCCTGTAAAAATGGTTTACTGAGAAATTCAACATAATTCACTGTGAAAGAATGGGACTGGACTTTAGCATTACCTATAAAACTTATCCTCAATTGTTTTTATATTGAATACAATTTTTAGAGCAATTATAATTTAATATAAAAACCAACACAACCAACTGCCTCTGTTTCTAATCGCACACACAGATGCAATCATAGCATGCCTTCCCTGTGCCAGGAACTCCACTGGATGCATTTTTTTTCCCTTTATGTAAAAAATGAAGTGATTAACCAAACGTTTGAGGAGATAAAATCCAGCTCCATCGCTGCTCAACCCCCAAATACAGTTCAACCATGGGTATTCTGCCTTGGGCAAAATAAAAGCAAATGCTAAATATATGTCATACGGCATGAGGTATCATCAATGTTTATGTAGGTTAATTACATGAAAATCCAGAGTGACCATAAATTCATCCACCATTATTCTGAAGTTGGGGATCTATAAAATGGCACACCTGTATTTTCACAACCGATTCGAAGCCAATGTTGGGTGTGGGTTGGAAGAGAGAAATGTGATTTACTTTACAGTGCTTTTGTAAATTAAAAAGAAATCCATGGTTAATAGTCATGCTTTGTTTCCTATCACCAGTATTTTTTATCTTAAAAAAATTAAAACTAAATAGTTTTTCTTGGCTGCATTTTTTAAAAAGATATTTAATAAACAGCGATCTTTACTTCTTTGTGATGAACACCATTTTTAAGAAAAATAAAATGTGAAGTTGAACACAGAATTGATTTGTAAAATTTTATTTGAAAATGGAAACTTCTGGAGATTCTCCTAATCCTAACTGATGTCAAGTCCTAATTGTATGCCTTTATATACGTACTTCGATTGATGAATCAATCCAAGTTGCCATATAACATCAAACATATTGGCTACCTCAATCCGACGTTGAAACCTTTGTGCAGGGTCCCGAGCTTGGGTATTTCTTTAGTTGGACCACAATAGCTGTAAATGTCTAATACAAGACTTTTCTCCACTCCAATACAAAGAAGTCCACCCATAAATGGCCAGTTTCCCACTAATATTACAGATTTTAAACTCCCAAGGTAAATGGCTATTCTAAATATAATGCTAGTTTTATTCTTTCATAACTTCATTCAACAAACACTTACTGAGAGGCTAAAAACTGTGACAAGCACTATTCCAGGTGCAGTGGATACAGCAGTGACCATCAGAGACAAAATCCCTGCCCTTACGGAGGTTACCTTTTAGTTGGATTTGGGGGACACAGTCCACAAAGAAATACGTAGGTAAACTATATGTTATGACTCAAGGACATAAGTGCTACAGGGAGGAATAAAGCAGAGAAGGGGACCAGGGACATAGGCAGAGGGGTGGTAACTTTAAACAGTGTGTCCTGAGAAATCTGCACTTAGAAGGCACATTTGAGCAAAGACCTGAAGGGTGTAGGTTGAGCAAAGACCACAAACTATCTGAGGGATCATTCAGAGCAACAGCAAATGTCTCCAGTGCTTTGTGTTGGAAGAATAGCAAGGAGGCAGGGTGGCCAGAGGGGAGTGAGCCAAGAGAAAAAGGGTAGGAAGTAGGTGAGAGAGTGAGTGAGAGGCAGAGAGAGAGAGAGAGAGAGAGAGAGAGAGAGAGAGAGAGAGGAGAAGGCAGTGGGGAAAGACTGGAGGAAGAACCGTTTTGGGAAAGAAGATTATGAGGTCAGTTTGGAGCATCTTAAGACCAAGGCACCAGTCAGCCATCCAAGAGCAATGGTGAGTGGACTGCTGGAGTCTGGGGGAGACTCTGGAGGGAGGGTTGTGATTAGCATCAGGGGAGATCTGAGCCATTCTGGAGAGAGAAACTCTTCCTTCTTCAGAGAAGAATGAACGTTCTTCCTTCTTCAGAGAAGAATGAACGTTCCGTGTTTAATCCTAACACGGAAAAGGTCCCTAATCCTAATGTGGGAAAAGGAAGTAAATTTGTTAAAGTTAGAGCCTCTATCCTTCTCATTGTTTGATCTTAAAAAACAACCACAAGGGGCGCCTGGGTGGCGCAGTCGGTTAAGCGTCCGACTTCAGCCAGGTCACGATCTCGCGGTCCGTGAGTTCGAGCCCTGCGTCAGGCTCTGGGCTGATGGCTCGGAGCCTGGAGCCTGTTTCCGATTCTGTGTCTCCCTCTCTCTCTGCCCCTCCCCCGTTCATGCTCTGTCTCTCTCTGTCCCAAAAATGAATAAACGTTGAAAAAAAAAAAAAAAAAAAAAGCACCAAGCAGAAAGCAGACTTCCACAAGTCAAAATAAAATTCTGAAGTCCATTAGTGTAGTAAATTCCACTATGTACCATCAGCAAAATAATTTTCCTTCTCCGTGACTGACCCAAAATTTAGCCTTCTTCAGAGTAAGTGAAAATATAATCTTTTGCAATGAAGTCTGGATCTGTGCATTTTTTAATGAAAATAAAGCCTCCTCCTTTTGGTCATGATCTGTTATTCTGATCATCGTTAGATGAGATTGGGAAAGAATGAAAAGATCCATGAAATGAAACCCCATTATGAGACTCACTACATATTAAGAGTAGTTCTTAACCTGCTGGGAATCAGACTCTGTTGAAAATCTGATAAAAGCCCTGGACATCTGAGAAAAAAAAAAAACAAAAAAAACAAAAAAGTGCTCAGCATATAGAAAGAAATACATTTCCATGAGGCTCACAGTTAACCTGGAAAACATCTGAATCAAAGGCCCTAAAGACATCCAGCTAGTGGTGAGCAAATGAAACTAAAAATGGGGCCACGCCTCTTAACTGCTTTGCTCCACACTGCCTTTCCCTTCCCCGAGGGGGCAAAGGGAGCCAGTGTCAGAGTTTATGATCCTGCCATGAAATATGGAGACCTTGCTCAATCTGGTCTTCTCAACCCTGTTTTAAGACAAAGAAATTATTCTCAGCACATCTTCTATAAGGAAAAGCTGTTTCATAATGATGCTTAATGTAAAGCAGCTGTCGCTCTCACAAAGGCAGCTTGACGGTGATGCTTTGAGTCGTGAGTCATACGTGCATACGGAATTAGCCAAATGATCATTTGTGGACTTGTCACGTCCTGCCCCTATAGCATGAACGTCTGTTGCGACAGTGCAAAGTTTTCGTGAAAATGCCAGTGGGAGGGGAGTTTCCTTAATTATGGGCTGGGAACTGCGGACTCACCCTCACAAAGGTAAGGTAGTGGACAGAGTGCCTCATAAAGCAATGGGGGAGCTCTAGAGATTCTTTTCAATGTTCACCGAATGCAACCAACTCTTCTCTGTCTAGGAAGTGTGACTTCACACCACAGGCACCCATTTCAGTCCGGATGGACCTTCCTAGGATCTTGCAGACCAGCTCGGCCTTGGGAGTTGGGCTGGTTGTGGCTAAGGACAGAGAGATATAGAGCTAGATCGGAGAGTTACCTCCTTGGATGGTACACGGATGAGCTTTGCGAATCAATGTGCTTTGAGAATCTGAATGACTCCTACCACTTTGGGCCTAAATGAGACATCTTAGAGAAAGCTCAGGCAACCCTTCCTTCAAAGAAGTGATGGATGGGAAGCGGTCCGCACCCTCAGGAAGAGGGCGGGGCATCCCAAATCTTTAAATATTTACATGTCTGTGTCTTCGGAAATCACATTCTTCAAGGCTTACAGAAGAAAATGTTCATAATGGAAGCCCAAAAGTTGTCTGAAAGAGTGCATTATGCCCATTCTGAAGACTTTTAAAATAGCAGAAAAGTGATCTTTCTCACATTTTTAAAATGTGATTCTTGATAAACATCTTTCTTCTCAGGGAGACACGGCCATTAAAGCGTAAATATTGAGATGCTGAGGAGTAAGTTATTCTCAAACCGTACAAGTTATGTTCAAAGCCTGGAGATGGGCAGATTTTTGTTTTTGACATCAGTGTTGAAGGCATTTTTAAAGCCACACTTTAAATTTAACGTACGGCTTACACTGTTGCGATGAAAACCACACGCTAATGAGAACGTAGCAAATGCTGTGTAATGCAAACAATGGCACGATTGAACTTGTGTGGCTTTAATCAGCTCTGGAAAGCTAACACATACAGCCTGTGTATAACGGTTAAGACTCTGAACTTCAAACGTTTGCATTATGCTCTCCAGTTTGTGCTATTCTAAGCTGTTCAGTTTATCATTTCTATGATATTCTAAGTCAAGTGAGGACAGCTTGATTTTGCTGATAGCTGATGAAGCTGTACGATGCTGCAAAATTAGATAGAAAGGAAGTATCTATTTAAGAAGGAAAATAAACATCCAGGAAGTTCTTCTATGAGGGGGTTTGGGGGAGAAGGGATGTGAAAATTATTTCTTGCCCTGTTACCAGACTTTTCCAAGAACTCAGATTTAGCTTTTGTTTGCAGCATTGAGTTTGACATTCTGGAAGCTCTTTACTTAAATAATTGAAATTTGAATAGTGCTTTCTGGTTATGAAACCATTTCGTGGGTACTATCTGCCTGAGCACTCCAAAGTAACTCACGAGAGAGATACTGTCATTATCGACTTTAATGATCAGGGCACTTAGGCTGCCCGAAGTGAAATTTTTCCCCAAACTTACACAAAGGGAAGTGACAAAACTGTGAAGGAACCCCCCCCCCCCGCAAATATTCTGTCCCGTCACCAATGTAATGCTTCCTTTCACGTAGGAATTTCCAGGACTGCAAGCAAGAAGGAAGCAGTCATCTTGATTTGCCTGAACTGTAGTAACATCTCCTGACTTGTATCTGCCCTAAGTCTCTTCACACTCAGCCTTATCCCTCCTGTACCCTGGTGACAGTAATTGGTGCCCCCAAGTACCTCGAGTACCTGCTGGGGAAGCTCCATACGTTTCAGCCCAAGGAATGAAGGTGCTTAAAAACCAGCCATACTGATTGACTGATAATAATAATAGTGATTACAGTTAAGTATATACATACGATTTTATTTGCTCTGTGGCAAGTAATATGCCAGGAATTTTACAATGTATTATCTCAGTTAATTCTAACCCAAAACTCAGGAGGCAGGTACTAATATTGATCTGCCAGTAGAGGAAATAGGAAAATACGAGAGATGAAGCCACTTCTTCAAGATGCCTTACTTTCTCTCTCACTGGGCTCCTAGTTTCCTGCCTTTGCTTTTCATTAAAAAGGTGAGAAATAGGATTCAGGGGTGGATCTCATCTGGATGAGAAGTCAGTGTCATTTCGGGAGTGACGCATCAAGGAATCTGAAGTGTTTCCTACATTTTGCTTACAATCTAAGAGAAAGCTTAGAGCGTCAGATTAGGCAGAAAAATGCTATCCTCAGAATCCAAGAATGAGGCACAATGGTTACAAGATGATCACATCCTGATAAACTGAGACAGCCCTCAAATTAGTTTACATAATGATATCCAACTAACTGCCAATTATACTAAATGCTTTTGAAATATACATGTAAAAGTAAAAAAATGTAAAAACTGACATGTAAAAATTTTTTAAAAATGAGGGTGGGAATGGAGTAGACACAAAAGAAAGAAAAGAAAAAAATGAAAATATAAATTATTTTACATAACTGAATCCACCTATCTGCCAGTTATAAGAAACACTTCTGAAATATACGGAATGTTTAAAAATAAATAAGGGAAAGGAAAACAATTATCACATAAATGGAGGGGGAAGAGAAACAGAAATACAAATATCAGACTGCACTGATGTAGGCAAAAGAAGAGATTTGCAATGTCAGCCATAGTGCCCTTTTGGCCTGGGTGACGGAACCTGTTTGTGAGGAGAGGTCTACTATCTTTCCACTGCCTTCAAAGCCTTGGTGCAAAGGAGGAGGGGAGGGAGGAGCCTTGAAAGGATAGCTCTCTGTACAGCGAAGCAATTTAACTAGCTTTTGCACGATGTAGGACTAGGGAGTGTCAGAGCTGGTTTTGGAGGTCTGAGATAGAACAACATTTCTCTGAATTAGAAAATGAGGGGAATTTGTTTTCCCATTAATTGTTATTTCTGTCTCCTAAAAAAGGAGGGAAAGAGAAGAGGAATATTTAAAACTGAACTTTGACTTGTTTCTGTCTGGGCTATGGAAATACCCTTGCTCATCTCCGAGCTCTCAGTAAAACCCAACATAGACCCTTGGGGACATGCTTCTGGGTGTGGGGAGCTCCACGTGTGTGGCTGTGCGTGTGTTTGCACTGGGTATTTCAGGTGACCACTGGGCCAATCCTGAAGTATCCAAGCATCTTCCAAACTTTTCATGATTTTCTCCTTTTCCTCTTGGGAAAATCATAATCATAATAAATTGTGACTGTTAACTATCGATCTCAGCTATGCCATATGAACATCTCTGTGCATCTTTCTCAGAAATAAAACTTTTGGGGTGCCTCGATGGCGCAGTTGGTTAAGTGTTGGACTCTTGACTTCGACTCAGGTCACAATTTCACGGTTCGTGAGTTTGAGACCCGCATCGGGCTCTGTGCTGATAGCTCAGAGCCTGCTTGGGATTCTCTCTCTCTCCCTCTCTCTCTCTACTCTCCCCCCACTTGCACATGCACTCATAGCATTCTCTCTCCCTCCCTCTCTCTCTCTCTCTCTTTCTCTCTCTCCCAAAATAAATAAATAAACTTAAAAAGAAATACAACTTTCATATGACTTAGAATGGAATATGGAATGCATATAAAATTCATCTGAGAAATATCTACCCAAATTTGTAACACTGGTGCTACAAAACAGCAGAGAGAACTGCAATCATTACCCTGCCTAAAAAAAAGAAAAATGTTTTAGGGACACTTGGGTGGCTCATTCGGGTTAAGCCTCCTACTTCAGCTCAGGTCATGATCTCGTAGTTCAGGGGTTCAAGCCCCGCATCGGGCTCTGTGCTGACAGCTCAGAGTCTGGAGCCTGCTTCGGATTCTGTGTCTCCCTCTTTCTCTGTCCTTACCCTGCTCATGCTCGGTCTCTCCCTGTCTCTCAAAAATGAATAAACCTTTAAAAAAATGTTTTAAGATGTGGTTAGCTTCACCATGGCCAGTAATTTCTACCTGGAGAAATTATACAGGGACTTAATGCTCTCCCACTTTGGGTTGGATACCCAGTTTTATGGGTAAACATAGCCCCTTTGCTTACATCCATACCTCTCAAAACTGGATCTTTTAAATCTAAATCATTAGTACTCTTTAAAAAAAAATTCTTTTTTAGTGTTTATTTATCTTAGAGAAAGAGAGAGTGAGAGTGCACACAAGCGGGAGAGGGGGAAAGAGAGAGGAAGACACAGAATCCAAAGCAGGCTCCAAGCTCTGAGCTGTCAGCACAGAGCCCAACATGGGGCTTGAACCCACGAGCTGTGAGATCATGACCTGAGCCAAAATTAGAGGCTTAACCGACTGAGCCACCTAGGTGTCCCTACATCATTAATACTCTTGAGAAATAGGAAAACACTACACAATCATAAGAGGTAAAGGCGGTTCGAAATTACGATGCGTAGACACATAAATATAGAGGATGTTTCTACAATATTGGCAAGAATAAATATGGAAACACAAAAATCCACAAGTCTAGATATTAAAGGATTTTTCTCCTTCCCATTGGTCATAAAACTTATAATTGATTTGTAATCAAATTGACAAATAGGCAATCAAATAAATTGGAGTAACAAAGCAGATTCTCCATCATCTTGTGCTCAAGAGATAAAATATCTCAATAAACCGTTAATCCATTTATGGAGATCAGCAAGCCATCAGACCATAAAGCAAATTACCAATCGTGCTGACACCAGTGGATCATAATTTATCTCCCTTAGACAAACCAAAAGCACAACACAGCAAAACAAAAAATTACTGAAGAGGAGAAATTAATTTTTCTACTGCCACTTTGGATTCATCATACTGAGACTTACCCTGGGCATGAGGTTCCCCACGTCTCCAGAGAGGAAGTTATTCCAGTTATGTCAGGTGAATCCACTGAATGTCTCAGGGGAAGACATCTAAAATTATATAAAGTTACAATATTGAAGTATTGAAATAGTAATATGGAAAATAGGCAAACGATTCAATACAACATGAAGTAGCCTTAAGTCCATAGAGGACATAGAATCATTTATCTTAACAGAGGAATCACAGATGGAAAAAAATAAGGATTATTCCATAAAAGACTGAGAGATTTAGTTATTTGGAGAGAAAATAAAATTAAATCATACTTTTATGCTATCTAGTATAAGCAAGTTCAAGTATATCAAAAGACGAAATGAGAAAAATCAATCATTTTAATAGCTCCCAGAGAAAAAAAATAAGATGACTATTTTTATGCTGTTCGTGGCAAGATTTTAATAACCTATTTGTTTTGTTTTGTTTTGTTTTGTTTTGTTTTGTTTTTTAACTCAGATGGCAGATTTGATACTGTGATGCTCCCGGTCCATGGTATACTCTCATCCTGGATCCCTCCTAGGCTCTCCCCTTGCCACGTTTTTTAATGTGCTAACGTTCATCTCATGTTGCACTCCCTTCCTGCTTCCCCTCTAGAGAATTATTTTGATGTTTTTAAATGTTGCTATTTTCCATGTGTTCATGTGTGCACACATGATAGATATCCTAGTCTAGCTCCTTGTCCCCCACCCCACGCACACACATTGGATATTATGCTTTTAAAACTCCACAGGTTGCCATGTGTACAAATACAAGGTCGCTTCAAACTGCTGCACGATTCTCCATGGTACATAGGCATGGAGTGATTTTGTTCTTGGTTTGTTACAGGAAGATAATTATTATTCCCCATTGGTGACAGCCACTGAGGATTTGGTTTTATGGTCTGATTACTTGATGATCACTGTAAATGGATGAATGGTTTATAGATATCTGTTATCTCTTGAATGAGAGACGACAGAGAATCTGTTTTGTTATTGATTAGTTTGATTGCCTATTCATCTATTTAAACCCAATAAACCCTTTACCTGCTACTGACTGCACTCCAGTTCTAACAAACTCCCTGCAGCACATCACTCTTAAATGAACAATTTCGTGGATGCTCCTCTGTGGGCCTGGGTGAGCGTTTCTTTTGAATGTATACCCAGGAGTGCATGGTTGTAGGAGAGGCTTAGTTTTAATTTGAATCAATGATGTTGGCTTACACTCCAGAACAGTTATACTTCTCTAAACGGATTCAATCACTTTAAAGTGACATAGGTAAAATAGCAAGTTTTAGCTAGGTGAGGATAGAGGGGTACACGTTGTTGGGTTTCAGCTCATCCGAGTGGGTAAAAGGAATAGGTTGAGGTCATTCATCACCATAACAATGCTCCATTACAAGTCATCCTAAAAGTCAGTGGCTGACAAGTGCAAACATTCATTTTTCTTACCCACAGGTTTGTCCGGGGCTGTTCTGCTTCAGCCTACAGATCACCTGGATTTGCTTCTAGACTTTGAGTTGGGTTCGATTTGTTCTAGGAATCTCTTCCCTTTCCCTGGAGCCATGGCTACTTGAGGCAAGCGGTCACTGGATGACAGAGGACAAGCGCCTGAGCAGGAAAACAGCAAGGGACACTGAGGCCTCAGCATGGAACAGACAAGTCACTACTCTGCCCATATTCTGTTGGACAAAGCAAATGCCACGACCAGTACAAGATCAATGGGTGAGGGATAGTTTGCTCACTTAACGGAAAACCTTAAAGGGACAGATTGAGATCCAAACAATCCAATGTTTAATGCCACAGCAGACATTTAAGGCAAGGTGAAGGATGTCAGAAAACTTCTTAGTGTTTCGGTAACATTTCCAGCAAACACTACTGAAATAACCAGTAGAGGAAGGTATGGAAATTAGTAGGGGCTGAAAAGGTCAAAAGAACAGGTTGGGAAGGAAATTAAAGCAAAAGATGGATGGCCACAAGTGTTTCCCCCCAAGGTGAAGATTCTAGTTCCTTAGAAAGAGAAAGACATGCATTTTGAGCAGTGTACAGAGACAATTAACTCATCGAATGGATATCAATTTCTCCAATTAAAAAATATAATGGGTTGGAGACTTGAGAAAAATTAAAGCTGGCAGAAGTAAATACCCTTTATTTCAAATTCTCTCCCTTAGAGCAGAACGACTTAATAGACTCCTTTCTGGCTAAGCATCCCACATTCCTTTGGAAGAACTGGCCTAGCGAATGGCCAATCGTGATACAGTTTGAACAGCACTACACAAAGTATTCCAGCTTTTCTCCTTTACCGCTGGATCACGTTCCTATTAATTGAATTATGCCAAACTAAATATAAAATAGTTGATATGAATGACTATGCCTTAATTAAAAAGAAAGAAAAAAGGGTTCACCTCCACACTGTTCTTCATTTGGAAAAGGCAATTAGTCCCATTTTAGAACATTTCTAATTTAACCAGAATTTCAATGATACTAACTCTTCAATTGTAAGAGCATGGGCCTAGTAAGATTCATTTATTTTTAAACCTCAGATTCATTCATCTACATACATAAATGAAAGTTACTCATTTATAATGCTAGTTCCCATTCCTGTCTGTTCACATTTTCTACATGCAAATAGATCTGCTCTTCAAGGTAAGCATATTTAATTAGTGCATAAGCCACCTCTACTGTGCTATCCAAAACTAAACAAATTGCATTCCAATGTTATCTTCAAAAATAAATTCTTGATTCAAAAAGTTTATCTTATTTTTTTCATTTTATTTATTTATTTATTTGAGAGAGAGAGAGAGAGCGAGCGCACTAGTGGGGGAGCGGGGCAGAGGGAGAGACATATCTTAATGAAGCAGGCTCCACACTCTGTGCAGAGCCCAACACAGGGCTCCATCTAACACCTGTGAGATCATGAACCTGAGCCGAAATCAGACGTTCAACCGCTGAGCCACCCAGACGCACTTCTCCCCTTCAATCCTAAATAAAAACCATTCTCAGTATGGTTGACCTCAGTTATCAACTCCTTATCAGGGCTCAGGAATTAAAAACATTTTCTGGATACAAATGCATCCCTAATTGTAGAGGTGTGCTTATCAGGACACTCCCCTGCTTTGTTTACACTGCAATCCCTTCTCTTTAGCAACCCAAACTAGGTATCTGCTCTTTAGATTTCATTTCTGAAGTGGGGCTAATGTCTCTTCTGAAGTCTTAGTAATTCATGCTAGAAACTCAGGAAAGACTGAATGCAGCTTTCCTTGTGTGGGTTTTCTCTGCCTTCAACAGTATCAGCTACAACTGTTGTGGATTGCTGAGGAAATTCTCCCAAGGAGTAACTAATATTCCCAAAGGAATGCTTTGAAGCCTAATTGTATTGCTAGGATTTTATGATCACAACAATGTTCCCTCCAAAATTAGCAACTGCAATAATTATTTGCATTTTTTTCTCGTTATTTCCTTCCAAATAGCTCAGTCACATCCACCTGGCAGAACTTGGTTCCTAAGCTCCTGAGCCCCACAGAGACGGGTGTGCACAGGGGGAACAAGAAAGTCAGGCTTTTCATCTGCCACAAGGCAGATGAAATTAATCTTACCTCCGAAGCCCATGAAATCAAGCAGCTAGTCACCAAAGTGGCAGTCAAATTGATAATGTAGTCTTTAATGGATTTTATCTCTTTCCCTGCTTCACACCCCTGTCCCTAATGCTTTCTCTAGGAACAGTGTTCCAGAACCAACCACAGGCACATACATTTTTTTTCTCTCAAGTTCTGCCTTTGGGAGAAAAACCAAAAAGAAGGAGAGGGAGAAGGAGGAGGAGGAGGAGGAGGAGGAGGAGAAGGAGGAGAAGGAGAAGGAGGAGAAAAGGAGGAGGAGAAGGAGGAGAAGGAGGAGAAAAGAAGGAGGAGGAGGACGAGGAGGAGGAGGAGGAGGAGGAGTCTATACCTTCATGTCTCATTATGTCAGTTGATTGGTTAACTTTTTTTTTTTTTTGGTAATGTTTATTCATTTTTGAGAGAGACAGAGAGATAGAGCATGAGCAGGAAATGGGCAGGGAGAGAGGCAGACACAGAATCCCAAGCAGGTTCCAGGTTCTGAGCTGTCAGCACAGAACATGATGCAGAGCTTGAACTCAGGAATTGTGAGATCATGGCCTGAGCCAAAGTCGGACGCTTAACCAACCGAACCACCCAGATGCCCCTGTCTGGTTAAATTTCTATCCGGACACCCATCCTTCTTAGGGACTTTATAACTTATCCCAAAACAGCTAGAATGAGGGAAAGCATAGATCAATGGATAATTAGTGTAATATGCTAATAAATACCAAGACATAGCATACTTTTAATATGTTGGGCATACTTTTCAGAATTTTTCTTAAGATATTTCAAAATTTATGCATTTATAATGCATTTTTACAAAAATGGGGTTTTACTATCATATATATACACACAGATACATGCAGATAAATACACATGTGTCTTATTTTAAAAAAATTTTTTTCATGTTTATTTATTTTTGAGAGAGAAAGAGTGCAAGTGAGGGAGGGACAAAGAGAGAGGGAGACCCAGAATCTGAAGCAGGCTCCAGGCTCTGAGCTGGCAGCACAGAGTCTGACTCAGAGCTGGAACTCAAGGATTGCGAGATCATGACCTGAGCCAAAGTCAGATGCTTAACCAATGGAGCCAGCAGGCACCCCGATGTGTCTTATTGACAAATAAACATTAGTTTATTTTCAGTTTTGAACTCTTACAAAACACTGCCATCAGAAGTTTAACTTTCTACATGCATCCTTGTTCCATTAAACAAATTCTTTTTTTTTTTTTTTTTTATTTTGAGAGAGAGACAGAGACAGAGACAGAGAGCACGCACAAGCAGGCTCCACACTCAGCACAAAGCCTGAGCACAGGGCTCCGTCCCACAATCCTGGGATCATGACCTGAGCCAAAATCAAGAGTTTGTCCAGCTCAGTCAACCAACTGAGCCACCCAGGTGCCCCAACAAATTATTTTCATAATATAAAATTCTGTGTGAACAGCATTCAGTTTTACAGAGAATCTGTACCAATTGAAATGCTTGCCACAAACGGTGTATGAGATACCTGTTTTATCACACCCTCACAGGCCATTAATGACGTTATTCATTTTCTTAGGTATTCTGACAAAGATTACACACACACACACACACACACACATGATTATAGACAACTGAGATGTACATTAATATGATTTAACTTCTATTTGATTATTACTGCAGTGCCACAAGTGTCTCTGGGCACTTTGTGTGTGTGTGTGTGTGTGTGTGTGTGTGTGTGTGTGTGTGTTTGGAATTACCAGTTCATATCCTTCATCTATTCTTTCATAATGAGCTCTTGAAACACTCATTCATTTCAATGGCAAGGAATATTTATTGAGAACCTACTATATGCTAGATGAGATGTGGTAGGAGCTGCAGATGACATTGTGAGTATCAAGCGTGGCTCCTTCCCTTTGTGCCCCAAGTTTAGCAGCGAAGATGGCCACTAATAACGTCACCTGTGACGTAGTTGGTAAATGTTTCCCTGGAAGAAAGTCTGGTGGGAGAGCTCAAAGAGTCAGTTCATCAGGGCATCCTGGAAGACCACCCATGGACGTAAGGCTTAGGCTGAGACTGAAGAGTACATGAGAGTCAGCCAGGTAAAGAGGGACAGAAGAATATTCCATGGAGAGGAAAACAGCACAAAGCACGGTTTTCTTACTTTATTTTTGTTTGCAGCCATTTTGCCAAATGGAAATTTAAAAAATTTTTCTCGGGGCTCCTGGGTGGCTCAGTTGGTTGAGCGACCGACTTTGGCTCAGGTCATGATATAACAGTTTGTGAGTTCGAGCCCCATGTCGGGCTCTGTGCTGACAGCTCAGAGCCTGGAGCCTGCTTCGGATTCTGTGTCTCCCTCTCTCTCTGCCCCTTCTCCACTCATGCTCTGTCTCTGTCTCAGAAATAAATAAACATGTATAAACACCTCCCCTTACAAGTTAATTTTTTGTTGTTGTACCTAGATACTCCATTGTTACCATACAGTCGTATTATCGTTCACTTATATTTCCTTCAGCAGTTCTTTTATTTCTGTTTTTCCCTTCCAAATATTTTTTAAAGTTTATTTATTTATTTTGAGAGAGAGCGAGCGAGCGAGCACCAGCGGGGGAGGGGCAGAGAGAGAGAGAAGAGAGAGAATCCTAAGCAGGCTCCATGGTGACAGCACAGAGCCTGACACAGGGCTCGAACTCATGAACCCTGAGTTCATGACCTGAGCTGAAGTCAAGAGGTGGAGGCTTAACCGACTGAGCCACCCAGGCGCCGCCTCTTTCAAAATTTTTTTAAAAATCTCGAATGTATTTGGCTTACGGTATGAGAAGAATATCTTTTTATTGGTTTCAGGTGAATTTACAAACAATTTTGCCTCAAAACGTTAAGTAGATTCCCCTACTTAAACAGAGAAGTTTCTTGAAGCAAATATTGATCTCTTGTCACGTTGGTTTAAATCTCCACAGTAATCAAACACCCCTCACACATTACCAAATCTTTCCTTCTCTGGCCCAACAAATCTGTCCCTTCTAGGGTCCTCACTGCCCCCTCTCCTAATTTACATCACGAGCGTTTTTTAAAATTCTCATCGATTGCTCTGTCCATGACAGTTGTCCCCAAATTAAGTCAATTTGTTATTCTTTGTTAGTCAATCATACAAGACACCAGTTAGAGAACAGAAGTTAATATCCATTAGTAGGAAAATAAAATAGCAAGAAGAAATGCATTTTACCTTCTTTGGAAGTGTGCAATTCAATGAAAGTTTCCCGTGTTTTTTTTTTTTTTATTGTAACATTTCAAAAATAACTAAGAGCAAAGGAATTCACTCTAAAACTAATTGGTACTTAGACTGCATAAAATTGGAACAGTGCAATAAACAAAATAATTTAGAAAGGGTACCTCACCAAAATAAGAGAATTTGTATGGCCAAATTCTCTCAAGGGGGATTAGAATGTCCCTGAAGCAAAGGTACTTTGTTGGTCTTGAGAAACACAAAATACCTCTGCTTGTAACAGCATGAAGTCTGGCGGACAGTCACAAAATATTACCAAAAATATGAAATAAACAGCATCAAATACATTCCATATGTATTTTTAGAGGCAACTCAACTAAAGCAGCTTACAAGACCCTGAATTAGAGTCATTACAATACATAACTAAAAACATTATTATTTTTAATGACAGTAATAAGAATGCAGTCCCTCTTTTCTCCCTGAGTATTGTTTTCAAGCTTTAAATACATCCCCCACGAGCTGTAAAATCACCAGAGCGAAAGCACTGGCTCTTGTATGAAAATATTGGAGAAGATACGACTATTCTTTCCCTAAAGAAATTTTGTCTGTGATCAAGGACTGCGTGTTGGCACATTAACAGTTTGCCCAACTTGGCAAATGGCATCCCTTCTAAGATAAGGTTTCGATCCTGATTAATTTGGTGGTATTGCTGGGGTGGACAGAGGGGAATTCGTGTTAGCAAAGGAACAGGTGATTAATCTGTCACAGCAATTTGAGTGTCTGTTCCTCATACTGTCCAGGGGTATCCTCAGCCACGCAGCAATGGTCAGCAAGAGGCTGCGGCAGTGAAAGTCTAGAGCAGAGCCTAGGGGCGGGTCAAGAAAGGCAAAGGGGGTCTCAGTCCTGGGAAGCTGCTCAAGGCAGATGGAGGGGCAGACAGCACAGCTGAGAGGGTCAGTATAAGAAAGGAGCCACAATTTAGTCAGAGAACAGAGCTCTAGCCAGGAATCACCTTGGTCCTTTGGTGAAGTGTATTCCCGTATATTCTCTTGTCTGGTCTGAAGAATGCCACCTTTCTCCCTGGTCTGGGCTTTTCTCCCTGCTGTGGAGGTTTGGGAAGGGAAGGGCCAGGAACCATGAAGAAACGGTTCTCATGAGAAGCAGGTAGTCTGCTACAGAGAGTAACATTCTGCTTCCTGAGCACAGAGGTGCTTGGTAGGATGTCTTAGAGCAATGCCTCCCTAAAATACCATCTTTCTTTTATCGCTTATCCTCCTGAAGAGTAAAAACTATCCCTTTGAAGTTACAACACAGGAATTGCTAAGAAGGTAAACAATACCATGAAGTCAATTCTGGGATTTTGCAGACCATATATGGCCACTCGATCTAGAACCTAGTTGTCCAAGCTTTGTCTTGTATTGTCTAGCATCTCTGTTAAGACTGCAACGAGAAAAATGAAAAGAAAGCAAAACTCTATGGAGAGGGGGAATAAGGTGTCATATGCCATTATTGAGACTTTTAAAGTGCAGATAGGGGGATCATCTGGGAAGACATTAAATATCACAAATTATTAAAATTTGGTCCTTGTGCCCTAATAATGTGCATCACTCATATTCCCAGCTCTAAATTGCTGTCTGCTCCACTATAAACCACTCTGCAGCCTTTTCATCAGTCCATGACTGCAGTGTGTTACCAAACCTGTCCTACGCAGTCCCTGATGTCAGTCTGGCCAAGAAAACAGGGCACCGACCTGACAGTGAACAGATGCGAGCCCCAGTTAAGAGATGCCTTCAACTTGCAAGATACTCAAGAACGCACTCAGTACTGGCTGTCTCTACACAGAGTAGAGATACCCATTTTCTACTCAGAATCATTCTAAAGCCACCACTGATATTGTTCATATCTCCATTTATACCGTATAAAAGTAAACAAACAGGAAAGATCTGGAAGCATCTAAGAAGACACTGCATTTCAAGGAGGAGCCCCCATTCTGTGACTTAAAGTAATAAAGGTGCTTCACCAAACGTGTCCATCCATGCTCTTAAAAAGGCAGTGGAAGCATTTTCGGGGAAACACAACCAATATTCACAACTTTTATATGAAAATATAATATTTAAGATGATGGCGATTGTCAAAAGAGGGCTGAAAAATCAGAGTGACTGCTAGCATTTTTTCAAAACAAGTGGCAAATAGCCCATGGAAATCATGATAACAAGCAGAGAGGAGGCGGCTAGGAGCTACACGTTGGATAAGGAATTTCAAGATGGCAACACTTTTATTGCTCATGGTCAGCACTGACAACCTTCCAGGGAGGTATTTTGAGTGGCTGCATCGTAGGCTCATTAATTAATTTGAAATCAAAGATCATTCCAAGTAAGAATGCAACTCAGACAGAGAAAGCCAAGCCCCAACAACTTGCTGACTTTCAGTGGAAAACCCAAAGTCAGACAATGGTGCGGGCAGACTGAGAACTGCTCGGCCCAGCCCCTTAATCCTGATCAGTGCTGGCAAGGATTAAGGCACTTCGCAGTTCAAGGCTAGTGCTGACAAAGACTCCAGGACTACTGCCTCCAATCTGGGAAAACCACAGCAGAACTGCAAGCTAACCATGAAACCGACTCTGCTGATACATAATAGGACCCTGTAAGGAATATCCTGGGGTAACACCTTTATATCAAACCCCCACCTTTGAAATCTTCTGGTTACTGAGAGACCTTCTGGACAACAGCTGAAACACTGTTCCCACCAGAGGCTGCTCCCCGAGTCCTGTCTGCTCCTCACCCCCGCTTTCAGATATTAGCTCAACCAATGTTAGGCTTCTCCTCTTGAAAATAGACTGGGGATTTGATTTGGCCATTATCACTGTATACACATCGAGGCCAACCCACATATCTCTTATAATTCTGACCTGAGCTATGTTGACCTGTGGTCACTGGGGAAGATCAACCTCTGGTTTCTGCTCTTAGGAGAATCATGTTTGAATTATAACGAATAGACACATGCAGGAAACAGACAGAATTGAGGGGTTCCATTTAATCTGGCCTAATCCTCTGTGCCATGCACCACAACCCAACTTATACCCAGGTTTTAAAAGAAGAGACTTTGAGCCTCTATATCAGCAGTCCCAAAGTCCATGCATCTTTCTACCTGGACCGTCCACAATGATATGGATACTTCCTCTACCTGCTTAGTAAAAGCTACAACATGTTTAGTTTGCTGCTTTTCAGCTTACAGTATCTGAAAAGGGAAATTAGAAGCAGAGATCTGAAGGATGACTGGCACATGCCACAGGAAGAGTCAATTATTTGTTGCCAGATCACTCATAGCAGGAGAAATGAAGACATAACAATGAACAGAACAAAAGGAACTAAGAAATGTAGAATTCTATTGCCACACTATACTATGATGGCTCTGTAAATAGCCATGTCCAAAAAAAATAATATGTTTCTGTACATTCTAAGAAAGTCCACGGTATTAAATTTTCAGTCCCTTTCAAGGTAAATAGAGATGAAGAGGGAAGAAAGAAAGTAATAAATGTCAGGGAATAAGCATTAGGGATTAACATCCTGATGTTAAACAAGCTTGATTTCATTTGGCAACTCCATTTCATTCTTAGGGACTTCCCAGAACACTACGTGGCTAAGAGGTGTGGAGCTACATCTAGACTAAGTCAAAAAGAGGGCCAAGGCTGATTAGTGATGTTTTCCATGACTTTGAGCAAGAAGGTACAGAATGGGAAGTTAGGAGGGCAACTTATTCCTTGGTAAAGAAAAGGTTGTTGAATGCCAAGGAATGGGGAGGACTTACTGGCACTTATAATATACCATAAACAGCTCACTCACAAAATATTTTGAATCTTAGCGAAGAAGGACATGCCTACTGCTTTTATAGATGGAGTTACACAGCTACTTAGGACTTTAGTTGAAGACCTCATCATATGGCAGGAGAATCACTGAACAGGTTTCCAGCTAGAATATTTTGTTGATAGTGTGATGCACATTGTTTAAACAAGGAAATCTTTTTCATCTATATTTCATTTTTCACGCTAACAGTGAATTCTTAAAGAATGAACTTTCTATTATTTGATACAGGTTGGCCTTCAGAGGAGCACTTGATAAAGAGTCAAGAGTTCTGGAAACCTCTCTTGCTATAGGCCATTAATTAATTAGCTTTGTGACCCAGCACAAGACACACTGCTATACTTCAGTTTCCTTGGGTGGCAAATTAGGGGAGTAGGCAAATAAGCGGTAAGTTCTCTTCCAGGTAAAAATCTATAAATCACTATAAGCTCAGGGAAAGATATATTCTATAAGAAATGCAAAGTTCTTACAGAAATAGTGGCATCAATACATTGATATATATAAAATGTTTCATAACACTTGAATTCACTAGTCATCTGTTCTCATAACAATCTTTCTCAGGGAAAAAAATAAAGGCTTATTAATTTGTGAAAAAGATGTAATGACCTTTCTTGGTCAACAAAACAAGAACTGCAAATTAACAAATTTCTTAACCATTTATTTTAATAGGCATGCCTCTCAAGACTACATTTAACATTCCTGATTTAATTTTTTAATCTGGTTTTTTACTAAAAAACAAAACAAAACAAAACAAAACAAAAAAAAAACAAACCCACATCAAATGGGCAATTGTTTTGGGTTCATGTCAGTATCAAATGTCTGTATCATGTCACAGAGTAGGTATACTTCCATTCTGGTCATGTGGAAAGCGTCATGAGGAACATTCTGATGAGATTTGTTGTTTCCAAGGCTTATTTTTATCACATGTTCAAAACCAAAACAAAAAGAAGAGGTACAATTAAGTGAAGTTGCTTAGTATATTTGTCACCAGATCCAAATTGCAGTTTATACAAATTAGAGAATCCTGATGTAAATATCAAGGCCTTGTCCATTTGTCCATTCATTCACCTGGCATTAACACACTGATTGTAGTAGTCAGTGAAATTTATTTTAGTAAGTGAAAAAAATTATAAAGAAGTGATTATAGACCATTAAGAGTAAAAGCATCATTAAATTTAATTTATTTCTTTCTTCACAGCCCATTATCTATGTGATTCTTAACCATATTGCTTTAGTATGCAGAAATGTCCTAGCTCAAGGTAAAAACTGTTATGCTTTTCCACAGCATAACATGACTAACTAAAAGCATATAATCAAAGTTTCCAAACAAATTCTCCTTCAAATTAATTGTAGGGGTAAAAATAAAAAAATAATTTTAAAAATCAGTAATTAGAATTTTACTGAACTTTGTGGTTGTGATAATGGGGAGGAATGAATAACAGTGCTATTCAATTCTCATCAATGTCTTTTATATTATCAATTCTTAATTACATGGGTTTAGAATATCTGAGTACTCTCCATTTAAATAACATCTATGGTCATTCTTAGTCCATTGGAATCATCATAAATACTGCCAGTTGCTTTGTTTTGTTTTTCAGAGAAGATTTACTTCTAGCTTTTCATTTTAAGTTATAATTGAGAGCATTAAAACACATGCATACATGCACATCCAGAGACATATTGTAAAAGATATTTTAGTCTCAGTGAAGGTAGCACATCCTCTGAAGATCCTATGTTGACTTGTTAAGACTAAGTTAGACCCTCCTCTATATTGACACTGAACATGGCACTGAGATGATCATAGTACTGACCAAGACGACCACTGACTTCCTGTGTGCCTGTCAACCCAATTATGATCCTTAGCTTTCTTGTGTTTATAGCTACAGTGCCTGGCAAGGTACATACCCCACTGGATCTGTTTATTAAATTACATTTTAAATGAGTGAATAGAGGACATCGTGAAAAAATAGTACTGTGTGACCACAAATTTCTGGGTGGATTTAAAGCAGTTCATTCTGGGGGCACTTAGATGGCTCAGTCGGTTAAGTGACTGACTTGATTTAGGCTCAGGTTATGATTTCATGATTTGTGAGATGGAGCCCCAAGTTGGGCTCTGCGCTGACAGAGTGTAACCTACTTGAGATTCTTTCACTTTCTCTCTGCCCCTTCCCTGCTCTCTCTCTCTCAAAATAAATAAGTAAACTTAAAAAAAAAAGCAGCTTATTCTGTGATCACATAAATATTTACTACTAGCAACTGTCAAAAGAGAGATCCTTGTCTTTATATCATAGTATAAGATTAATTTGTTCATTAACACTATGGTATAAGATGTGCATAGTTCTTACCTCTAAAGTTTAGTGTAATTTTAGGACATACGTTAGGAAGCAAATGTTTTAATATTGGCCTTAACTTTTTTTTTTAAAGCTTATTTATTTTGAGGGGAGGAGACAGAGAGAGGGAGAGATAGAATCCAAAGCAGGCTCCGTGCTGTCACCTCAGAGCCTGACTCCCACGAACTGCAAGATCATGACCTGAGCCAAGACGCTTAACCAACTGAGCCGCCCAGTAGCCCCAGCCTTAACTTCTTAATAAATTACATTTTTATAACTGGATTAACCTTAGAATTCACTGTTTTAACAAGTGAGAGGCAAAGTTAATTAAACTAAAAAATAAAAGGCAGATATGAGAACTTAAAAGTAAGGGCAATTTGGTGATTACAATATTCTCACGGAAAGGGCACCTGAGTGGCTCAGTCTGTTAAGCATCCAACTCTTGATTTCAACCCAGGTCACAATCTCACGGTTGTGAGATCTAGCCTGGCACTGATTCCTGCACTGATCATGGAGCCTGCTTAAGATTCTCTTTCTTCCTTTGCCCCTCCCCTGTTCATGCTCTCTCTTTCTCTCTCAAATAAATAATAAATAAATAATAAAATACATTCATGGAAGAAATAGAGAATTTTTAATATTGTACATGTGATAAAGCAAATTTTATAACCCTTACGCAATTTCTAAAATGTAATCTGTACGAAATTCAAATGATCTGTATAATCTAGTTAATTATTGGATATTTTTTGAAAAAAATCATTGATAAGGTGATTCCACTGAATAAATACCCCTATAAATATATATCCATCCATTCCGAGGCTTAAAAAAGGAAATCTAGCCATGCTTTGAGGAGATTTATTTTAATTTGAATTGTTATGGTTTACTTCTTTAAATAAAGTAGAATTTTGAATAGTTTGGAATTATTTCATACCATGTTTAATTCTCTAGAAAAATATGTGAAAAATACATAATTTTTCTTATATAGTTAAGTATGCTTCTTTGAATCTGTAGTGAACTCTTTACCTTAAAATAACTTCAAAGAGCTGAAAGGTGTAATTTCAAGCTGCTTTCTTCAAAAATACAGTTAAGATCATAATGGCTGGCTTGAGCAGTTTTGTTTTTTAGCGTTAAATTTCAGAGTTGAGTGATATGGAATGAGATTAGATGCCATATGTCCCTTTTCTTACATTCAGAGCTTAAATAAACACATCATTTTCATGATGGATGATTCTCTGTAGAGTATATTCATCTACTGTGAGAAGATTGGGGGACTTGATTTGGGAAGTAGAATGATGGTCAGTCAAGGGAGAGCAATTTCAGTTGGTGGAAGTACTTGGATAATTTTTGCTCATATCATCCTTGTTCTTTTTGTTTGTTTTATTTTCCCTAGGACACATTAGGGTTACTGTACTTGAAGATATTTATTGCTTTCATGGATTTTTTATATACTGTTTACTTTAGCTACTCTACTTTTTACTTTATTTTTACCTTGTCTAAGCCCTGAGAGGAAATAATCTTTCATACACACCTTGTGCTATTCTTTCCCAAAATTACTCTTTGGGGTTATCGCAATAAAATTATATCTTTATGTATTCAGTGTTTGGGATATGATCTATTCTTCCCATGTCCTTAAAGTACATTGTTTATTTTTTGACCTTAGAATATCATTTCCATTCCCCTGCACAATACTTATGTAGAAGGTAGTGAATTTAAAAGAAAAAATAATTTAGAAAATTTGCCAAATCCTCTTTTATTTATTTTTTTTTAACGTTTATTTATTTTTTTGAGACACAGAGAGAGCATGAACAGGGGAGGAGCAGAGAGAGGGAGACACAGAATCCGAAACAGGCTCCAGGCTCTGAGCTGTCAGCACAGAGCCCGACGCGGGGCTCGAACTCACGGACTGTGAGATCATGACCTGAGCCGAAGTCAGACGCTTAACCGACCAAGCCACCCAGGCGCCCCACCAAATCCTCTTTTAAAAGAAAGTAGTGCCCTAGGAGATACATAAAATTATGAAGATAATCCATTTGACACGTCTGACCTCATTGATATTCATATGAGAAAGTGATCCAATCAAATGCTAAGCTGATGTGCAAATGTGTCTCTATTACCAGTAAATCTTTGCTAAGATTGTTACTTTCTTCCAAAAAAAAAAAAATTTATACATAGCAATTATAGAGTACTTATATAAAAACATGTAGGGTCTAGGACAAACTCCTTATAGTGACTTCTCAATCAGATGGAAGTGTGCCAAACTTTGGATGAAATCTCAGTGAAGTAAAAAATTATTTAGAATTCATATAAATTAGGATAGAAAGAATTTAATATGCATGTGCAAATAATGTATACAAACATAAGTACTGAAACTTCAAATGCTAAATCCTAATATAGGTTAGATTTCTTGCTGTAAATAGGATTCAAATCATCAAAGAGCTAATTAAAAAATCATTTCCATAATTTCCCTTGTCATTGACATAGAAGCATCTAAGTGTCTGTTTGGTGCTTTTGTTCCCTAATTATTTTTCATTCTTTTCACATATCTTAATCCATGAAGTCCCTGTTGCAATTAATATTGTTTTACCAAAGGGTATCTACTTGTTATTCATAAATCTGATGTTTAATAGAACAGAAAATAGAATTCTACACAAAATATAGCAGACTATGGTGAAAAATCAAGTATTTTTCCCCACTACAAACACAATTAAATATTGGATAAAATATTTAAAAATTAAAAATTATTTGGGTGAATCCCAGAAAAAAAAAGGAAAATCATGAAGGCTTCCTCAAGGAAGGGGGCACGCAAATGTTGGTGATCAGATCAAGCCAAAAATTTCATGTAGATATCAGCACTGTATTTAAGCCTTTGGAGCAATCTGAATGGTCTCACAAACACAGGTGGTACCACTTTAGAGTCAGATCCATTATCAAAATAACCTGGAAATGCATTTTCTATATAAATCTTGGAGACAAGGATAGCAGAATTGTCTGTAAAGAAGAGAATAGAAGAAAACTCCACTTAATGATCAATGAATGGAAGTTGACTCTGGCCTAGGATGTGAGTTGGTATCATGATTGTATATGAATTTTAAATTCCCACTACCTTCAGTGTAAGACATTAATGTGAAAAATGAAAAAAAAAAATTTCTTTTATGTTGAAAAAGACAATGGAAGAATCTTGATTTGCTCCTGATTTGAGGGGCAGGGGAAAATATTTGAGAGAATGAAAAACTATAGACTAGATATTGTATAATGTTCTAGAATTATTGTTAGTTCTCTAAGGCATGATGATACCATTGAAGCTGTAGGATAATATCCTCATACTTCAGAGATGTGAGCTGAGTCTTTGGTAGTGCTGTCTGGTAGTGAGCACCTGGGTGGCTCAGTCCAACTCTTGATTTAGGCTCAGGTCCTGATCTCACGGTTCAGGGGTTGGAGCCCCACATCACACTCTACGCTAACAGGGCACAACCTGCTTGGAATTCTCTCTCTCCTCTCTCTTCCCCTTCCCTGCTCACACATGCACTCTCTCTCTCAAAACAAATAAACACTTAAAAAATTAAATGAAACCAAATCTTTTACAAAAGACAAAAAGAAAACAAAACAAAAACCCACCAAATGTATCCCACCAAGTTTCACATTTAGTGGGGAAGGTATCATGAATTCCCTAAAATCAAGAATAAGGCAAAGTTAAAATCTAATTGATTAATGGGAAAAAAAGGAAGAGGCTATGAGATACAGGGCCCATTATTAACAGCATATCAGCTAAGGGGAGAAAAACACCTTTCACTGTTCATATGAATTGTAACCAAGGCGATCTTAAGTACAATGGAAGGAGGGCACTGAAAACCAGACATGGTGTGCAACTTTGGATAACTCATCTGACCTTTAAGAGCTTCCGAAGCCTAAAATAGGTGATGGGCATTAAAGACGGCACTTGTTGGAATGAGCACTGGGTGTTGTGTGTAAGTGAGGAATCACTAAATTCTGCTCCTGAAACCAAAAAAAGGAAGGAAAAAAAAAAAGCTTCAGAAGCCTAATTATATACAAATAATAAAATTTAAACTCTCAGCGTTAACTTACCCAAGGATACACGTGCTATAAAGGGAGGGAATTTGCATATTTTTTCACCTCCAAATACCAATGAGGTATTTAGGCACTCAGTGAATGTTTGTTAAATAAATTAATAATAATGTTACTCCCCCAAAATATTGTAGGAATTCAAATAAAGGCAATAATGCACAAAAAAACATTCAACACAAAGCCTGGTCTATGTAAGCATTCAAATTAAAAAATCATCAACATTGTCATACACATTAATACCTTTTATTACTATTATAATTTTTATAAGTCAGTAATTGCATGAATAGCATCACATTCAAGGAGATACAACTACTCTTCCAGACTTTGACAAGACTTTTCAACATAAAACTTCCAGTGGACTGAAAAAATGTTTGTTTCTGAGGCCAAACCTCTGAACAAATTATGAGTGAATTGTCTCAAGTGTACTGACAATACAGGGGGCATCTGAGGAGACTGGTCTGGAAGTTTTTGTTGACCTCTGAAAACTAAATAGCACTGTTAACAGGAATGCATTTATATATAGACGTATATTATTTTTTTTTTTTTTTAATTTTTTTTTTCAACGTTTTATTTATTTTTGGGACAGAGAGAGACAGAGCATGAACGGGGGAGGGGCAGAGAGAGAGGGAGACACAGAATTGGAAACAGGCTCCAGGCTCCGAGCCATCAGCCCAAAGCCTGACGCGGGGCTCGAACTCACGGACCGCGAGATCGTGACCTGGCTGAAGTCGGACGCTCAACCGACTGCGCCACCCAGGCGCCCCTAGACGTATATTATTAACTGCTTATTTACATTTGGCAATATGCTGGTACTTTTGTCCAACTCAGGGAACATGGATAAATTACATGCGTATGGGAATATTGTTCAGATATAAATGTCAAAATTTAGAAATTCTCTTACAGGTGAAAGATCATCCAAAAGATTTGGCTAAACCCTAGGTTCCGGTGGCCATTGACTCTAGTCCACACAAAAAGATTTATTTTTCAATGTATTTCCTTGTCACAGACCTGTCACCCTTCAGGAACAATAACGCTATGCTTTCTAACTAGTTTTCTGTATTAAATTGACTTGCTGCAGTCAGTATTTCTAAGAGATAACATCCAAGACAAATGTGGATGTTTTCTTCTAAATTAAATTCTGAGCATGACAGCCTAGCAAACTTAGCTACTTAATGAAATATTCAGATTGGCATTTTATTTTACTGTATTTATTAGGGATACAAACAATATGACCTTTAAATGTTATACTTTTTCTTCTTTAATTGAAAATAATGCCACATTCAATGTAGATGTCCTGTTTTAACACTGAATATGAGCATCTATTACAAACAAACATGAAATGTTGGACTCTTCTGTAATCTATGTAGGTTGTGTATTATAAGCAACTCAAAGAAATAACCACAATTTTGATTGAAGTGTAGATTTGCTATGAATAATTAATAGCAATCTTATCCTCACTCTGTGGAACAGAAAATACAATAGGGACATCTCATCTCTATCATAACTGGTCTAACTTTTAAAACCTAAGAATTGAAAAAAAAAAATGGATGATGGTGACATTAAAGACATTTTCATTTTGTTATATGAATTATCTCATGTAATCCTCTCAATAACACTACAACATAAGCATTATTATCCACATTTTAGGGATGAGACAATAGAGGCATAGGACTTAGATCTTGTGCTTCACCTATGACAAAGAGGTTCTGCCAGAATGCCCTGTACTGTGACTAATTCTTATATTTTTGAGAAGCTTCTATATGCAAGGTCTTAGACATGTCAAGCAACAGACATGTACTGAGGCAAGCTGCTACTCTCTGTAGGTTCAAAACAGAGGTAAATGAAGATCAAGCATCACAACCCTACCCCTATAGAATCTGCCACTCAGAAAGTGTTATGGCCTGAGGGTCTGCTGCCTAGATGCCTCCAGCATCTACATCAGTGGGTTCAGTACTTTTCTGTTCTTGAGCTAATCTTGATAGAGGCAGTGTGTACATTAAAGCTTCAGATCCAGTTCCTCCTTCTGTTTCCCCCTTTATTCTGGGGTGTCTTGAGTTAACATCTCCTATCTGAGCTCAGGCAACAATGCTAGGTTTTGCTAAGAACCGAAGCCAGATACACCCCCAGGAATTATCCTTGAGTGCTTACATTAGTCAAGGCTCACCTGGTCCTCCTTCTCTGACGTCATACTTGCCCAAACACAGAAATTATATGGAGTGTACTTTGATTTCCACCCAGACATTTGGCCTGGTTCTTCTATGACCCCTCTATGGGAGGAGTTGTGTCCTGAGTTTTTTCTGATGATAATTCACTTCTTCAACATTGTCTTATCTTGGATCCTCAATGTCACACACTACATGCCCTACTCCACTCCCATTTAAAAATTCTGGGACCAACCATGGTCTGAATTTCATCTGCACATTCCACCTGCTCTGAGCCCTGTGTCCAGCCATCCAGCTGTCCGCAAGGTCTGCAGTCAATTTCATTCCTTTCCTTAACAGTTCTCTAGTCTTAAAGGGAATTGTGCTGGCTCCCTCATCTTGTCTCATATCTCTCTGTCCAAATGTCATCATTCCCCCAATAATTATAATACAAAATCAAATGTAACAATCGCCAAATGTTTATAAAGTGCTAAGTGTATTCAGAGATTAAGTAGAATTGCTCACTATAAAAAATGACGAGAAGTACTTTGGACCATGAAACGTGTAGTACAAGCTTTAAAATTCTGTGACAAGCAGAGATTGTAGAGAAGAGTATGCTAGTAAAAGAAATAGCCTTAACAAACTGCATGGGGCACAAAAGTCTGTTAACAACATGGCGAGAGACCCAAATGGGAGTCGCTTGCGCTAAGCTCCATATCACTAAACAGAGACTTCACTTAATTACAGTTTTGGGATCTCCCAAAAATGGAATCTTAAGCCAGTAAGTCAGGAACTACCTCACTGGCAGTAGTTACGTCATCTGCCTGATAAACCTCTGCCGTCCTCTAAAGGAAAAGTAATCTTGCAATAACCAAAGACTTTTATGAAAGTCTTTCATTTTATACGGCTCCTCGGAGCTCTTTTCTGTCTGCCAGATTGAATGCTGCCTAACTCATGAACTGTTGAATAAAGCCAATGAGATCCTTAAATTTGACTCAGTTGAATTTTATGTTTTTAACAAATCCAAATCATGTACCGAAAAAAATAACCTGGTTTGGTTTCTCTGCATGGTATAGGAGAGACTAATGGGAGACAAGGATGAAAAGGTTAAAACCACATTGGGAAAAATCTTGAATATCAGACAAGTGAGTTTGTACAAAATATTTTAGACAATACAAATTAATGAGAAGTTTATTTCCATCTTTCCTTCTTTCTTTTAAATTTTTTTTACGTTTTATTTATTTATTTATTTTTTTTGATAGACAGAGAGAGACAGAGCACAAGTGGGGGAGGAGCAGAGACAGAGGGAGACACAGAATCTGAAGCAGGCTCCAAGGTCTGAGCTGTCAGCACAGAGACCGCAGAGGGGCTCAAATCCATGAACCGTGAGATCATTACCTGAGCCAAAGTCGGACGCTTAACCGACTGAGCCACTCAGGCGCCCCACCTTCTTTCTTTTAGAAGATGGCACAGGAAGAATTAAAACCGAAAAATATTAGAAGGCTGAAAATATACTTAAGAAAGAGATTGTAAAACACAAACAATATGAAAAATTAACAGCCTGAATTAAAGTGTTGTTAGTATAAGAAAAAAAATACTTAATAAAAACTAAAGCATAAAACAGAAGTTGGTATTTGAAAGAGAATCTTCTTGTTCAAAGAGACACAAGGATGACTAAGCCGAAACTACCTCCCCAATATTCACCTTCCCTTTGGGAATTTTGTGCTCACCACACCCATAGCTATGGTGCCACTGCACTCTCTCTCTTTTCTGACCCAAGAATGGACACCTGAGTTTTCTTCTCCACAGCCCCCAGCAGAGCAGAGACAGAACTGGAACAACAAAAAATAATTTACTGAAGACCACTCTGCAAGTTGATCCAAAGTGTAAAATCTGGATGACGTGGCATATAAAATATGGTACCATGTTTGGCTGATGACCCACAGAAGAAGACCTAGCTCAAGGTTACTGCAGCTTAGTAGATTCCTGATAATCACCAGAGTGGCACACATCTGAATCCACTCCAAGTCAAAGGAAGTATACAACCACCTAGATACTGAGATAATGTCCAAGGGTTATCTTTCAGTTCTAGCTTACTGCTTGAGGACCTACTTCATATCCTGGCCAACTTAAACAGGATGAACTCATTCTGTTCACTCACTTGTTCATTGTTTTATCTCTGACCTTTTTAGGATAACTATATCAAAGCACAACATTGACAACCCAACATCAGTGATATGCTAATAAGTGTTGAGCGGTAGGCTCTCCGGAAAAATGAAAACAAAAACAAAACTGGTTTGTATTGTTTGCCAATTTCTATGGTGTAAATACCCTTTCCCCTTCCAATTTTGAGCTGCCAATAAGAAGTCACTGAATTAAGAGTTGGAAGAGCCTGTGTGAGCAGGCTCCAGGTCAAACCTGCTATTTGTGTATAATAACGATAGCTAGTATTTTTAAGTTCTTTCTTTCTTAAAAAAATAAAAAAAAAAGGTTAGAGTGGGAGAGAGCCAAAGCATAAGAGACTCTTAAACACTGAGAACAAACTGAGGGTTGATGGGGTGTGGGAGGGAGGGGGGGGGGAGGTGATAGGCATTGAAGTGGGCATCTTTTGGGATGAACACTGGGTGTTGTATGGAAACCAATTTGGCAATAAATTTCATATATTAAAAAAAGATTTTTTTTAATTAAAAAAAATTTAATGTTGATTTACTTTTGAGAGACAGAGACAGTGTGTGAGCGAGGGAGGGGCAAAGAGAGAGAGGGAAGCACAGAATCTGAAGCAGGCTCCAGGCTCTGAGCTGTCAGCACAGAGCCCGATGCAGGGCTGGAATTCACAAGCTGTAAGATCATGATCTGAGCCGAAGTTGGACGCTCAACCAGCTGAACCACCCAGGCGTCCCCTTAAGTTCTTTCTAAATGTCAACATGAATGCTAAGCAACCAACATACCTTCTCTCCTTTACTCTTCCAATAGCTCTCTGAAATAGGCATTCTTTTCATCATTGTCAAGGATAGGGATGAAGATATTAAGGATCAAAGAGGTTAAATCGTTCAAAGTCACAAAACCAGTAAATGGAAGAGCCAACATTTGAGCCTCATTCTGTCACTTGACTTCCGATGCGCATGTCTACCTCTTAATCACCAAGTTCTAGTTTTGGCATCTATGTTTCTCACCCAAAAATCTTCCTGTAATGCTTGTGTTCTTATGTACTTTTTCTATACTTTCCTTGTTATATATTAGGAAGCACTAATATAGAGATTATAGCTGTAAGAAGTAATAAACAGGTATTAAAATAATGGGTATAATTATATAAATATTGCAGGTATGAACTCTTCATGAGTAGGCAATAGATTAAACATGGTGATCAGAGGGAAAATAGTAACTCCATTTTGATTCTGGGGTGATTGGAAGAATGTAATGATCATTAAATTTTTTGGATTCTGGAAAAGGCCTTGGTTTATGAGAAACATATTTCAGGAATGCTGGTTTAGGAAAAGGAAGAGCCTAAAGATTTATAAGGAAAATGTATACTGTAGTATCTGTTCTGGCAAGATAAATAAGTCTACCAGAATCGGGCTGGGCAATGTAGGAACAAGGTAATTAATTTCCGTGACTTTAAGTTTCTCTACTTTAAAAACCCAAAGTTAGGAACTCTGCTCAAATTCACTCCTCAGAGAATGGTAGGAAGATTAATGTATTTTAATCAAGAAAGCTCAAATGTCCATCTCCAGTAGCTACTGGGGGGAAGTTGGTACCAACTGAAACGATAGTTTATCCCTCTCCGTGAGAGAAACCATCAGTTTCATGGTTTCATCGATGTAACATCACTGTAGTTATCAGATCAATTCGTTTCCCCCATATTTCTTCACACTCCATTTTTTCTTTTTCACCATAATATTTGTAAAGGACATCTGAGTATGAAGGAAGGCCTTAAAAAAAAAGAAACAGCTGTGAAGTTAGTGTTATGGCTTTTCAGCAACTTGCAGGGAGACCTCGTTATCACACAGAAAATGGCAATTCAGAATACAAAGAATGTGATACTTCCTGCTCTATTCATTTATATAAAATCTTTTTCATGTGGCCTTAATACCCAAGAATTTGAAAACTAAATTAATATTTGCTTCCCTCTATGAGATTGAAACTCACCTCTTAGAAATCTTAGCATATGAATTGTCTAATTTTATAGATCGCATATTTTCTATTACCTATTTTGTCTTTTTCCATCCCCCGTTCATCGGGTCACAGACTTTGTCTTCCTCACTGTGTCTGAGCACATATCTGAGTGTATATGTGATGGCCTGAATAAAAGAACTACTGGATGAATGAATGAATGAATGAATGAATGAACATGGCAGGTCAGGGAACTTGGTTAGCTCTGAAAGGAGGGCATTTGATCAGCTGCAGAATCTGGGCTCTGTCTTGCCTTAAAATTGGAGTCATGGATGATTTCTTGTTTTATACATTCCATGCATACTATTGTATATCTCCTCTGACACCAGATATTTTTCTGATTCCTGGTATCCTGTCCCCATTCCTCAGTGCTGATCTTCTATTTAGTAAGGACAGCCCAGAAGCAAAACTGTGTCCATGTCAGTCTGTTTACTTTCCCAGCCAGGCTGTAAGTCTCTTGGAGGTAAAAACGGTGTCCTTACCTAGCTCCACGGTTGGACATGCAGTGGAGGTTCTGAGACATCAGTCAAAGTCTTTCTTTAAAGGTTTCACGTGTGAAATGTTGGAGACATTTTTGTATTCTGCCCAGCATTTCTCTTTTCATTTTCCCATATTTGCTTTGATTTATAAGGTAGTTCCATTTGATATTTGACCTTTGCTTAACACTTTCAGGAAAGCATCGGCAGCGGGAGGCAGATAAATATTATTTTTTAACAGATTCTATTATTTATATTTAATATTAGTATCTTATCTACCTAATCATTTGCAGTAATAAATTTGAAAATTGTAGAAGTCAACTCACTGAACATTGAAATAATTAATTGTTCTATCCCTATTGTGTCTTCTAACAACAAATGGCTACTTTTCTCATGTTTCTACGTGGTAAAGAAAAGCATTTATTTTGTGTGTATAAAGAGTGATAATTTGCAAAATGAGGACCAAAAAGCAGTGCTAAAGGAAGAATCTCATAGCAGATTTTAACGGGGGCACTTTCTTCTTTTTGCGGCAAGGAGCCTTGCATCAAAATCACTAAGAAAAGATAATAATTTAGTTCCTAATTATAGCACTAAATATAGCATAGTTTATTTTCTGTTAGAAAGCATGTAATTCAAATTAAAAATAAAATATAATTTTACCTTCTACTAGTGTTTTATCCTGTGCACTTAGAATAATAAAAAGGCCACTCTCACCACACTGATTTCCCTCAAAGTCACTTTTGACGGTGAACAAAAACAAAAACAAAAAAGGTTTTACCTTAATCTTCCTTTATATGACAATGATTTGAACATATTTTAGGAGAAATCATGCCACCCACGAAATACTTAAATTAGCCTGCATTTTGGGTTGTAATTGAGAATGAAATTGATCCCATTCTATCCTCTGGAAGTTCGTAAAATAAATGTGATTGGGGGCCAGCACTCTTAAAGACATCTTTATTTTGTAACACGAGAGGACAAAGCCAGATCTCTCTAGTGAGGATCACAGCTTCTACTAAGTTTTCTAGACAATGCCTCAAATAACTGCTGCTGTAGTTTCTCCTGGTCAGTAAGTTGCTTGTGATTACTTACCAATTTTCATGCTAATATTCAGATAAAAGTGTTCTATCATTAATTTAATAGATTTTTTTCAAGGAAAGCAATGTATTTTTGCATGTTTTGGGCTGTTGTTACGTTTATTAATTATTTAAAATCCCCACTGCCTACGTTGAGCAATCTCAAGGGAAACCAATGGGATATTTAGCTTAGTAGGTGCTAACCATATCACATTCCCAACTGCACCCATCCTCATTTGATCTATTACAACATTCATTTTTTTATGTTTATTTTTGACAGAGAGAGAGAGAGAGAGAGAGAGAGAGAGAGAGAGAGAGAGCATGAGCAGGAGAGGGGCCGAGAGAGAGCAGAAGAGAGAACCCCAAGCAGATTCCATGGTGTCAGCACAGAGCCCAATGTAGGGCTCAGACTCATGAACTGTGAGATCACGACCTGAGTTGAAAGCAAGAGTGGGACACTTAACTGACTGAGCCATGCAGCCACCCTGATCCATTACAACACTATTAACCTAAGGTCCAATAATTAGATGCCAGTAGGCTCATGAATATGGATGGGTTATTTTCGCTGACGTGTAACCAAAATTCATCATTTCTGTCACTTGTAAATCGGTCAACAAAGCAGAGTAGTAATAGCAGTGAATGTGGATTTGTCACAGATAGAAGCACGCGCATATTCTTGTGACATTACAGCTGCTGGAAATATCCTAAAATCAATATGTATACTCATCACCTTGAATTTATGTTGAGTAGGTCCACAATTACATTTCTGATGTACAAGACAGTTCCATTAATGGGTTTATAAACACATGTATTATTATATCCCAAATGTATTTACACATGTATATGTACACATGAATTAACATAAAGAGATGGCTGTAAAGTCAGATTTAAATACAGATGTATAACTGATAGTTTCCTTTGTGTCCTATGCATTTAATAAATTTATCTTGGAAAGGCATCCATACCCTTCTCCAGAGTGCCCTTGGAGCCCATGTGACATTGAATGTTACAACTTCTGCATTGTTGAGCTTGTAAGACAGACAAAGGAGAAGTTTGTGCTGAAATAACACAAAAAGCCTCAAAACATCCTCAGAAACTTGCAAATACTTTTCAGGGAAAAGACCAAAAAAAGTCCCCTGCCAAAATATGACGACCTGAACCTGGGCAATCAAAAAATTTAGCTAAACTTGTAAGTTTTTTCTTAATGTACTTTAAATGCATTATTTTAATCTAAAACAAGTATATGTGCTTTGTACATTTTTTGATAGGATAAAGATTTTTTTTTCTTTTCTTTGAAGTTCTCTGGTTTGAGATTTATTTTAGCATTATTGTCTAAAAATAAACATATTTGAAAGGGATTGTCCATGATTTTCAGGTTCAGTGAAATTACAACAGCCTCACAAGCTTTGCAAATTAAGTGCCAAAGACTTCTGGATTTGTATTTGCAGAACATTTTCCCAAGCTCTTAGAGTTGTCTCACTCACTCTTAACCTGACTGTGATTTTCTAGTAAGTCACCATTATTGATTCTTCTCACAGAAGTCAACTTCGTTTTCATACAAACAAAAATTATCACCGTATTAAATAAGATTATTTAAAAATAAGTTTTGTGAAAACGCAATTAACTGACCATTGGCAAATCAATTAGAAGCATAAAAATACAGAGACACTAATAAACTTCCTACTAATTCTGAGCCTTCCATACAGCCCTAAGTGTGACATCTTTAACAAAAGCGTTTTTTTAAAAGGAGGTGCTATGTGCAGTCATAATTTTATTTTACTGAGAGAGGAGAGTGTAGCAATCTAGCATGTCAGTTAAGTGAAAGTGGGTAACAGAGTTAAGGAATTTCTACACTACATGTGTATTATCTATACAGCTTTCCACTGTATCTACAAAAATGTTGTTGCCAGAATTAATGTATAATTCATAAAAATAAGATAGTCTTCAACAAAAATATTTCAGGTACTAGATGATTTTAAGCTGTCATATTTCATAAGACCCATGAACCAGCATTAAGTGCAAATCAAGTTGCTGTTAGAAAACTTTAAATAAAACAAATTTTTTGTTTATGTTTTATTTTATATTTGAGAAGAGAAAGCGAGAGACAGAGTATGAGGCAGAAGAGGGGAAGAGAGACAGACAGAGTCCGAAGTAGGCTCCAGGGTCTGAGCTGTCAGCACAGAGCCCGATGTGGGGCTTGAACTCGTGAACCGCGAGATCATGACCTGAGCCAAAGTCAAACTCAACCAATTGAGCCACCCAGGTGCCCCGGAAAACTTTGAATAGACAAATGTAAGCATCATCTCTCAGGATGTATGCAAGTGACTTTCAAGGTAACATATTTACCCATGAAGATCGTATCATAGCATACTTTCCTATGAACAGAGTGCCTTTACTACTATAGTCATCAACAATACTAAGCACACACAATTATTCTCAAATCAGTCTGCTTAAAATCCACTTGAAACTTCTAACAACAACAAAAAATTATATTTAGAGGGAAGACGAGCACAATGGGGAAAATAATTAGCCTGCATATTTGAAAAGCTCACCTAAAAACACTTGGCTGAGAGCTGCAGCCTTCATTTCCAGGAGTGAGGCACTCTGGATCAGGACCTAGTAATAGTTTGGGATGGAGTCCAGGTGTATCTGACTCATTATGAACACAAATACAAGTCATTTTAAAATTATTTTCACCTCTGTTCACCTCCTTATATTGGAGATGATATTGAGCTTTTGCTTAGGATTATTGTGTGCCCTGAAAGTGAAAGGAAAAACAAAAGCATTTTGAAAATAAAGTGCTATGAAAATTTTAATAATAATTTGCAGAAGTGAAATTGCAAGGTCTGAAAAAGAATTTAAAAATCAATGTAAGTTTCTAAATATAATAAAAGTAATTTATCCCTCAAAATTGGAAGAATGTTGAAGAGAAAAATGGAATTTAAATATAAAACTTTAGCATGTGGGTCGCCTGGGTGGCTCAGTTGATTAAGCATCTGACTCTTGATTTTGTCTCAGGTTGTGATCTCACGGTTTATGAGCTGGAACCCCACGTGGGGCTCTGTGCGGATGCAGAGCCTGCGTGGGATTCTCGGTCTCTCCCTCTCTCTCTCTCTCTCTCTCTCTCTCTGCCCCTCCCCCCTCAAAAATAAATAAACATTAAAAAAAACCTTAGCATAATATAATCCCTTGATTGTGACGTTTATTTAAAATGCTTGCTTCTTTAATATCTTTCAAAACTGAAATATATTAACACAGAGTACAGGCTTCTCTAAAATTTTAATGTCACGGTTCAACAAAGGCTTACTATCAACGATATGAAATACATTATTCCATTGCTAGGGAAATACATTGACATAGTTGCTGTTCTCAGTTAACTTGCAATGGATATTGCACAGGAAAATTATGTTTTTAAGTTTATTTATTTATTTATTTTGAGAGAGAGAGAGACAGAGACAGAGACAGAGACAGAGAATCCTGAGTAGGCTCCATGCTGTCAGTGCCGAGCCTGACATGGGACTCCATCCCACAAACCATGACATCATGACCTGAGCCGAAATCAAGAGTCAGACACTTAACCGACTGAGCCACCCAGGGGCCCCTAAAATTAATTTTTATTATTATTTGGATCTCAACTTTCTACTTGGAGCAAACTGAATGCAAAGCTGAGACAAAGTTTTAATGCCAAATGCTAGTCTTGATGTGATAGGGAGCAGACAAATGTTTAAATTAACATCGGGGGTGCCTGGGTGGCTTGGTCGGTTAAGCGTCCGACTTTGGCTCAGGTCATGATCTCACGGTCCGTGAGTTCGAGCCCCGCGTCGGGCTCTGTGCTGACAGCTCAGAGCCTGGAGCCTGTTTCAGATTCTGTGTCTCCCTCTCTCTCTGCTCCTCCCCTGCTCATGCTCTGTCTCTGTCTCAAAAATAAATAAAAGTTAAAAAAATTTTTTTTTAAATAAAAAATTAAAAAAATAAATTAACATCATTTACTAAATGTCCTCTTCTCATCAAGCCCTGTATTATACCCTCGGAAAAGAAACAAACTAAAGCAGCACTCCTGCCCCATGGGTCTCAAAAGATGTTGAATTAAATATGCAAATGATTAAACAGAAAGGGGAGAAAGTAAAATATTTCTGATCTTTTCTGGAATTCTTAGGGGAGGACTGTGGGGTCACCAGCAGAGTGTGTTTGGTTCCATGGGATGGGGACTGGCCCGTGTCCCTACCCTTACAGGGTCATCGCTATAAACCACGGGATTTCCTCCACTGGTGGCACATGCTGACGTCTCACAGGTATGTGGGCAGCAAATTTATTCGATGGCTCTAATGAGCCTCCTGTATTAGGTTATATTTAGCTCTGACACTTGTTCAAATTCCAAAGAATCTGAGATAGAGATCAATTACAATTTCTTTTCATAAAAGGGAACATTTCTATAGTTACACTTCTTTCCAAACTTATCGTTCAGGAATAGAGCGATAAATATCAAATGCAGCGGACGGTGCTGCTTGATTTTAGAGCAAATATTCACTAAAGCATTTATTTGCTGCATCGCACAGACGTGCTGCCAGGCACTGATCGCACCAAAAGCCAACACAAGAGAGAAAGGCCCTCTTTGGTCAGAGCCACAGATTTTTTTTTTTTTTTTTAATGACACAGAAGTATAGGACATTTGGATAATGTATTTCATAGCTTTAATTTTTTTTTAATTTCTTATATTTGACAAATAAAGGTGGAATAAGAGGAAATGTCTCCTTATGAGTCAGGCACGCATCATTTCATTTGATTCGAACGATGACATCTTCGTAATTTAGGCGAAATACTGAAGTTCTAAAAGTTCACTGTGACATTCGTCCAAGAACTACTATGTGCTGAATAGGGGATGTTAAAGTAACTCTGCATCACCTCTAAAGTTTTCCACAGAGATGGGTAGTATTTCTCAAACAGCATTCTGCAAAGCAAAGATTCCATAGAACCTGGACACCATTCATCATCCATAACAAAGAAAAATGGGAAGTCGAAGAAAAAGAGTTTTCATAGCTGCAGATATGCTAACTTGCATTCTGAACAACCAAGAAGGAATGACAGCATAGATTTCTCAAAATATTTAGCCTAAGTCTGTTTTCATGAATCCTTATGGATATATCGAGTTGGAGTATGTGCTATGGGAAGCATTCCAACGAACCTATAAATAGGAATGTGGGGAGGATGTACAAAGAGGGACAGGAAGGACATATGCCAAGAAGTATCTTAGGGCTTCCTGTAGGTGGACAGTCTTTAAGGAAAGTTAATGCTGTGGGCCAGAAGAAGAGGCAATGAATTCTAAAACTGGAAGGAGTGGCCCAAGTCCTCCGGCTTTAGTGGATATTGTCCAACCCCAAAGCAGAAGCAGATATTTTACTAAAAGACATCTACCTACAGCTACGATTAAATCACTGGGACTGGGCATGTCCTTTAGCCACACACACACATGAAGCTAGAAACCTGGGCAAAGTATATGAAAAATGTCATTAGCAGACATTGGACAGGAGACAGGAATGACAGGATCCCCGAAGAGAAGAGAAACAAATGAGGCAAATCCTGTGTCTTAGTCTGCTCAAGCCTCCATAACAAAATACCAAAGACTGGGTGGCCTAGGCCCCAGTAATTCACTTTCTCACAGTCGGGAGTAGAAGTCCCGGATCAAGGTGCCCACTGATGTGGCTCCTGGTGAGGACCCTCTTGTTGGTTTGCAGATGGCTGCCTTCTCGCTGTGACCTCACATGTCAGAAAGAGAGAGGTCTCTAGCGTCTTTTCTCGTACTGAATCAAGGCTCCACCCTTATGACCTAGTTTAACCTTAGTTACCTCAATCTAGGCCTTATTTGCAAGTGCAGTCACATCAGGGGGTGGGGTTTCAACATGTGAATTTGAGGGGAACATAAACGTTCATTCTGTAAAACCATCCCTTTCTCCCTCTAGCTATTTCTTAGACTGTGATACAGAGGTGAGGTTGGAGGTCTGTAAGACAAGTGAATACACCTCTCAGATCTCCGACTGCAAGGGTCGGAGCGAAGGCCCTAGCCCTGACCCCAGAAATCTACTGATACGTTTGCACGGAGGACACACTTCACGAGGGCTGCGCTCAGTGAATAACTGCAGATTCTGGGAATATTCACGCAGATCTGTTCTGGGAAGTGCAGGGCAAGAAATAAGAAAATAACTTAAAATATAGTAGATACGTTATACAGTACACTACTGTAAAAAAATGAACACAGACGTTAAATAGGATTCTAAATATACATATACATATATACATAAATACATATATATGTATCTTAACAAGAAAATGTATGTGTGTATACATAATTTAAAACACACACGAGACACAAAGGAACAGAATACACTTGAAATATATATATAAAACAAATAGCAAAATTATGTAGACATAATTCCAACCATATAAATATTACACTGGGGCACCTGGGTGGCTCAGCAGGTTAAATGTCTGACTCTTGATTTCGGCTCAGGTCATGATCTCGCAGTTTGTGAGACTGAGCCTTGAGTTTGGTTCCATGCTGACAGCTTGGCACCTGCTTGGGATTCTTCCTCTCTCTCTCTCTCTCTCTCTCTCTCTCTCTGTCCCTCCAGACTTGTGCTTTCTCTCTCTCTCAAAATAAATAAATAAACTTAAAAAAACATATTACATTAAATGGGAATGGACTAAGCACTCCAATCAAAACACAGAGATTTTCAGACCGGAATAAAAAATAATATCCAAATACATACTGGACACACTAAAGTTTCAGGTATACTAATGGGTTGAAATTTAAAAGGTGAAAGATATACATATATATGTATGTGTGTGTATATATATATATGTATACATATATATACATGTATATGTATATACATACATACATATATGTATGTGTGTGTATACATACATACATATATACATGTATGTGTGTGTGTATATACATATGTATATATATACATGTATACATATGTATGTACCTACTTTTTAAGTGACACAAAAAGATCTCCAAAATTCACTCCTCCATAAAAGCAATAAGAAAACTAGCAAAAAAACGTTAGAATCAACTTTTTCTGAACCTTAGAAATTAAGCAAAGGCTTGAAACTACCCAGGGAGTGTTTGTTGAGGGAAAGTGGCTGAATCTCAGTGAGAATGCAAGCTTTGTGGCATTTTATCTGCCTTTGTCACATCCCCTGCCCTCCAGCTCTGTGGTGGCCTTGTAAAATAACAGCCCACACTTAAGGAGTGCCTCCAAAGCTCCGTGCCTAGGGGGTGGTCACTATCTGGCCGTTTCTGGCGGCTTCCGGCTTCCTGAAACGCCGCATTCGCAAGGCTGCCTGTGTTTGCCTGACATGGAGACTGCTCCACGTGAAAAGCTTTCTCCTCCGGAGTGATTTTTCAAAAATATTCCAGGCAATTGAGTAACTTAGTATCTTTCTTAGGTGGTGAAAAGCTGCCGGGGCTGAGGCAAACAAATCAGGGAGCTTAAGAGGAACATATGGGTCACAAGATGTTCACAGGAGATTTTAAAAGCTCGGACTTGACGCTGGGAATCTGGAAGGCCGTGGGTATACATGCCCGGGGTTGTGCACACACTCAGGAAAGATCTGAAAGGGCCCCGAACTCTCCCCTCTGGCTGACCTCGAGGCTCTGTGCAAAAGAAGGCAGAAGCTGAGGCAGAGCAGTCAAGTGGCTAGCTAAACACTGAAAACACACAACCAACGTGCACTCAGAGCCCCTCAGCAAAGATGGAGATGCACTAGGTGTTCACTGAAGAAACTGTCTATGCCATTATTGACACACGTCTACGCTAACCAAGCAAAGACTCCCATGGCCACGCATGACAATGTGGACTTTGCAGAATTGTATCAGAAAAGCCACTAACCAAACAGTAACTATGACAACAAACAACAAAAGCAGTAAACTCTGAGAGGAGGCAGCGGGAGTCTGTTGTCCAGGGTTGCCACACAGTGTTAATGAATATGTCTGATTTTAACAAAAATTAACGAAGAACCAAGAAAGTACCACCTTTACACAAGAAAATAAGTAGAAACTGTCCCTGAAGAAACCCAGACATTGGAATTCCTAGACAAAGACTTCAGCTATTTTATACACGTCCCCCAAATTAAAAGGAGCCATGTCTAAAGAGATAAGGAAAAATGTGTGAATAATGTCTCACTGTATATAGAATAGAAACGAAGAGGTAGCAATTATTTAGATAATGAATTAAAATTCTGGAATGAAAAGTTGAAATTAAAAATTCACTGGGAGGCCTCAACAGAAGATTTGAATAGGAACAATGAAGAACCAACAAACTTGCCCATGGACAAGTTGAACTTATCTAGTCTGAGGAACAGAAAAAAAAAACATAAATAAAGAAAAAAAGCCTTTGGGTGCCTGGGATAAGTGTCCAACTTCGGCTCAGGTCATGACCTCACGGTTCGTGGGTTCGAGCCCCATGTCGGGCTCTGTGCTGACAGCTCAGAGCCTGGAGCCTGCTTTGGATTCTGTCTCCCTCTCTCTGCCCCTCCCCTGCTCATGCTCATTCTCTGTCTCTCTTTCAAAAATAAACCTTTAAAAATTTTTTAAAAAGGAAAAAAAGCTTAAAAGTCCTTTGGGCACCATCACACATACCAACATCAGCGTAACAGAAATCCTAGAAAAAGAGGGGAGAAAAAGGCAGAAAGAATGTTTGAATAAATAATGACTGGAAACTTCTAAACATAATGAAAAACACTAACCTGTACATCCAAGAAGTCAATGAATTCTAAGTAGGATAAATTCAAAGACATATACACCTAGATGCAGCAAATTCAACAGTTGAAAACCAAAGGAAAAGACAGAAATATAAAAGCAGCAAGAAAAAGTGACTCTTCACATACTAGGAATTCTCAGTCATAGTAAATGCTGATTTTTCATGATTAATCATGGAGGCCAGAAGGTAGATGAAACACATAATAAAAGTACTGAAAGAAAAATATTATATTATTATGTATATACATAGTATATTTATATAATTTTATATGTATATATATGTATGTATGTATTTATGTATGTATCAGAAACTTTATGTCCAGCAAAATTGTGCTTCAAGTTTGAAGGAAATATTAGGTCATTCACAGGTATGCAAAAACTGAGAAAGTAAGTCTCTAGAAGAAATTTATTCTAAGAGTCCTTCAGTCTGAAATGAAAGGAGGCTAGATATTAACTCGAATCTACATGAAACACTAAAGAACCCCACCAAAGACACCTGCAGAGGTAAATATAAAAAAGAAAATATAAATATGTTTTTGAATTCCTATCTGATTTAAAACACAACCATATAAAGCAATCATTACAAATCTGTGTTAGTGGGCACAAAATGTACATTATGTAACAATACTAGTACAAAGTAAGCAGAGGGAATGAATTTACAAAAGAACAAAGTTTTGTATGCAATCGAGCCAATCTGAAGAGCTCACACATCTTGATTTCAACACTTACTACTCAGTTACAGTGAGCAAGGCATATAATAAATACTGCCATAAGAATAGACATATACATCAGCAAAATGGAATCAAAAGTCCAGAAAAAAATGATTTTCTACAAGAATGCCAAGATAATTCAATGGGGGTGGGGGTGGGGTGGGATTAGTCTTTTTAACAAATGCTGCTTGAACAACTGTACATCTTTATGCAAAAAGAAAAAGAAAAGAATTTTGACCCATATCTCATATCATATAAAAAAATTAAAATGTATTGGAGAACAAAATGTAAGGGCTAAAATGTTAAAGTTCTTAGATGAAAACATTGCTGTAAGTCATGATGGTCACGAACCAGGCAGTAAGTTCTTAGACGTGACACCAAAAGCAAATCAGTCAATTAACAAACTTCTGGAAACCAATAGGGCAGAGTAAATTTCACAAGAAACATCGTAAAATATGTGAATTGAATAAAATATGTTTGTAAACTGATATCAAAATTTATGGAACACAGCCAAAGGAGCAGTTAAATTTTAACAGCCTACACTAGAGAAGTAAAAGGGCATCTGGGTGGCTCAGTAGGTTAAGTGTCTGACTTCAGCTCAGGACATGATCTCACTGCTTGTAGGTTCAAATCCCGCATTGGGCTCTGTGCTGACAACTCAGAGCCTGGAGCCTGCCTCAGATTCTGTGTCTTCCTCTCTTTCTCTAGCCCTTCCCCGTTCATGCTTGCTCGCTCTCTCTCTCTCTCTCCCCAAAATAAATAAACATCTAAAAAATTTTTAAAAGGTATTAAATAATAAACTTAAAATCTTCCACCTAATGAACTATAAAAAGGAGAGCAAAATAAATACAAAGCAAGCAGATAAAAGAAACAATAAAGATGTGTGCAGAAATCATGGAAATAGAAAACAGAAAAACAACAGAAAAAAAAAATAAGGATACCAAAGTTTGGTTTCCAGAAAAGATGAACTAGATTGACAATTTTTTTTTTACCAGACTGACCAAGGAAAAATACTGAAGAAAATGACCCAAATCAGGAATGAAAGAGGGAACTTTACCACCAACTTTACAGATTAGAAGGAAATATTATGATCAATCTTACACAATGAAATTTAGACAACATTCATGAAGGGACAAATTCTTAGGGACAAAAACAAATTACCAAAAGTAATTCATGAAGAACTAGAAAATCCTGACAAAACTATAATAAGTAAATAAATTCACTTAGTAATTAAAAATCTCCCCACAAAGCAAAACCAGGGATCATATGATTTCACTGGTGATATCTAAGAAACATTAAAGGAGGAAAAAAATATTCACAATCTCTTTCAGGAAATGAGGAGGGGGAAAAGCCTTTCAACCACATCCAAAGTAGCCAAGTAATACCAAAACCAGAGAAAGACAGTACAAGTACACCATGAACACATTTCCCTCATTAATGTAAATACAAAAGTCTTTGAAAAAGAGTTAGCCAAACAAATTCATCAGCATGTAAAAAGGATTACAACACATGATTAAGTGGGGGTTATTCTAGGGATAAAAAGTTGTTTTAACATCTGAAAATCAATTAACGTAATAGATGTGCAACAGATGTAGAAAATGATTTAACCAATCCCACACCTGGTTACGACAAAACTTTCAAAGAAGAAAGAGAAACTCCTCAGTGTGACAAAGGGCATCTATGGAAAACCTACAATTAACATGATATTTAATGGTAACAGATGATATACTTTTCCCCCAATAACAAAAAAAGAGGCAAGGATGCCTGCTTTTACCACTTCTCTTCAGGATTTTAAAGGAGGTAATAGCCAGTGTGTGTGTGTTTTTTTTAATTTTTTTTTTTTAACATTTATTCATTTTTGAGACAGAGAGAGAGCATGAACGAGGGAGGGTCAGAGAGAGAGGGAGACACAGAATCTGAAACAGGCTCCAGGCTCTGAGCTGTGAGCACAGAGCCTGACGCAGGACTCGAACTCACGGACCGCGAGATCATGACCTGAGCCGAAGTCGGCCGCCCAACCGACTGAGCCACCCAGGCGCCCCAAAAAAATATTTTTCTAAAAAGGTGTTCAGAGAGGAAATATAAGTAAATTGTCTTTATTCATAGAAGACACACTTTTTTGTGTGGAAAACCCTGTGGAATCTATTTAAAAACTAACAGAAATGATTCAACAAGGTCTCAGGATAAAAGATCAATATGAAAATGGATTTTATTTCTGTACATTAGCAATGCACAATAAGATATTGAAATTAAAAAGCAGTAACTTTTAAAATGGCATCAAAAACATGAGGGGTGCCCAGGTGGCTCAGTCAGTTAAGCATCTGACTTGGGCTCAGGTCACGATGTCTCAGTTTCTGAGTTCAAGCCCTGTGCTGGGCTCTGTGCTGACAGCTCAGAGCCTGGAACCTGCTTCGGATTCTGTGTCTCCCTCTCTCTCTGCCCCTTCCCGGCTTATGCTCTGTTTCAAAAATAAATAAACATTTAAAAAATATTTTAAGAAAATATGAAATAGTTTGGGTTACATGTGAGAAAGATCTCTTGACGGAAAACTATACATCATTCCTGAGAGAAATTAAGGAATATGTAAATAAGTGAAGAGATATACTTTTCTGTCATGGATCAGACAAATTGATACTGTTAAAATAACAAACCTCAAATTGATCTATAGATATGGTACAATCATAATCATGATGAAAGCAAGCATTTTTAAACAGTTGACAAGTTGTTTCTAAAATTCTTATGGAAATACAAAGGATCAAGAAAAGCCAGATCAACTTAGAAATTATTTTAAAGTTAGTCACCAAGACAGTGTGGTATTGGTCTCAAGCTAGACAAATGTATCAATGGGTTAGAAAAAGAGTACAGAAACAGACCAGAAAATACACAGTCAATTCATTGTTGACAAAGGTTCACACAATTCAACAGAGAAAGGCTAGTCTTTTCAACAAAAGACATTAGAAGTTAGAAATCCATTAAAACTGTAACTTCATGGGGCACCTGGGTAGCTCAGTCAGTTGAGCATCCGACTTCAGCTCAGGTAATGATCTCTCGATTCGTGGGTTCGAGCCCCACCGTGGGCTCTGTGCTGACAGCTCAGAACCTGGAGCCTGCTTCAAATTTTGTGTCTCCCTCTCTCTCTGCCTCTCACCTGCTCTCTCTCTTTCTCTCTTTCTCTCTCTCAAAAATAAAATAACCACTAAAAAGTTTAAAAAAAAATAGCTTCATACTTCAAACTGTATATAAAAATTAACTTAAATTGGATCACAGGCTTAAATGCAAAACTAGAACTAAAAGGAGAAAGTCTTTACAACCTTGGTTTTGCCAAAGATTTCTTAGATCAACATCAAAAGTACAACCAATAAAAGGAAAATTTGGTAAACTGGACTTTTCCAAGTTAAGAAATTCTTCTTTTCAAAGAATAATGAAAAGACAAGCCAGAGATTAAGAGTAAATGTTTGCACATCATTTACTTGATAAAGGACTTGAACCCAGTACATATAAAGAGCCTTTGAAATGCAATAAGGAGAAAACACACCATTAAAAAAAGAGGGCAGAAGAAGATTTGAAAAGCCATTTCGCCAAAAATGGCGACAAATTAGCACATTAAAAAGGTCCTCAACATCATTCCTTCACTAACGAAATGAAAATTAAAACCACAATGAGATATCAAAATGTACCTGGTAGAATAAAACACACTCCTTAATGTAATAGATAAATAAATAAATAAATATCTGACCATTCTAAGTGTTGACAAGTTTATGTTGCACAACAAACAGGTCGTGGTACACTGATACAACTGAACATAATTCAGCAATGAAAAGAATAAACTATTGATGAATCTCAAAATAATGAGTTGGAGTAAAAGAAGTCACATAAAAGAGAATACATACTGCACGATTCCATTTCTATAAGATTCCATTTTCATTCCAGAGTGAAAATGGGAACTAATTTATGTTAACACAGAGCAGATCAATGGTTGCTTCAGAACAGGACAGAGATGAAAGGGAATGGAAAATTCAGATTATTCTATGTCAGCTCTACCTTATGAAAGCTGGCAAAAATAAATAAATAGTATTTCTTCCACCATTTTATTTTTTTAATTTTTTTTAAATTTTTTTTTTAACGTTAATTTATTTTTAAGACAGGGAGAGACAGAGCATGAACGGGGGAGGGTCAGAGAGAGAGGGAGACACAGAATCTGAAGCAGGCTCCAGGCTCTGAGCTGTGAGCACAGAGCCTGACGTGGGACTCGAACTCACGGACCGCGAGATCATGACCTGAGCCGAAGTCGGACGCTTAACTGACTGGGCCACCCAGGCGCCCCTCTTCCACCATTTTAAAAGAATAAGCAGTTGAGTATTGGTTAGAGATAAGTAAATCAGTGAAATTCTAGAAATAGGTAAGAGTATATGAGTTTACTAAAGAATAGAGTGACATTTGTAACAATGTAGGAAAAATGAATTATTCATCATAAATCAATAATCCAATGAAAAAAGGTAGGGTCACAGTGGCCTACAGCACAGAGTATAAGCAAAGACTTTCTACAATGAATGCTGACTCCACCACTTAATAGCACTATGGTTTTTGAAAAGTTATCTAACCTTCCAGAGCCTCTAACACATGACCTTCTATGTGAAAACCTACCTCCAAAACAATTTGTCAAAGGATGAAACAAGTAAGAAATTATTTTAACCTTGACCTCTACCGAACAATATCCCTAAAACTTAGCTCATAAAGGATCATAGATTTATACACAAAAGCAAAGACCATAAAATTTCTAGAAGAAAATAAAGGGGAAAGTCTAGTCATTTCTGACGGTTGAAATCGCTCCGGTCAGAGACAAGGAGCTCATATTCTTCAGGAGTTAATCAGAAAAAAGTAATCTCCCTGCCAGGCAGAGAGCCTGAAAATGACTGGTTATGCACCAGATAAAAGATGCCTTCCGTTTTCATCAATGAAGAACAGAATATTTGTTTTAACCAGTCTCAGAAAAGAATATCATGAAAAAATAATACTTAATCCTGCTATTCAAAGCTCAAAGAAAACAAAAGATTAGACACCTCACTCATTCTTGTGTTTTCAGGTCTTGCTTTCTCAAGCCAAGCTTGCGGCTTGCCTTCGTTTCTTTTGCCTTCTTAAATTGACTTGGCGCTCTAGGAAGAACATGGTCTTGGAAGGCATACAGCGCTGTGTTCAAATATCAGCTCTGCCATTTATTAGCTGGGTTACCTGAAGCAAGTCTTTTAAATATTCCGTGTCCTGGTCTTATCAAAAAGGAAAAACGAGGTGGGGTGGAGAATACTTTCTAATGTAAACACTGAGCAAGATAACATAGGGACAATGTGTCTGACAGCAGTCATTTTAAGACCTTAGCCTCCTTTCTTTCTTGAATATCAAACTGATATTTTGTTTGTGTCCCTAGCCAGTCTAGCTTTTCTTCAGTCCTCCAAGAACCATTCAGGGTAACAATCATTTTACCACTGCTCTAAGTAAAATGTGTGTTACAGATAATGCTAGCATTTTCACTGTCCCTTCGGATTGTCCTTCACCTTTTTTTTTTTTTTTTTTTTTTTTGGTTTTTCTTTTTCAAAATCCATAACATCAGGACAGAGGGAAAATGGTCCATTTTGTCCTATTTATGTTAATGGGAACAACTAGTGACATAAAAACAATAGAAACCTTAAGTAGCAACCCATTACATTCCTTGTTACAACCTCCCTCCAAAACAGACCATTTATCAAGAAGGAACAAGTAAAAAATATGACAAATTTCTCTCCTTTCCATTCCTCTCCTCTTTCCCCCAGATCCCTTCTGACCCTACGTTAAAGCTGTAAAGTATTATAAAAGCAATCAGACACTTTTAGGAAAAGAGGTAAAAAAATGTGTTTGAATTACCAACAACAGGAAATGATTTTTCAATAATTAAGAGCAACCTGCTTTTCAGGAACCAGTACAAAAACATCTTGTGGTATGTTTGTGACCACGCTTCATTAGCCAAAACACCTTCATGACTATTATCTCCAACAGCAGCATCAAAAATCGTTTCAGCCAAAAGAAAGGCTAATTTAGGTACTTCTCCTCTCATAAGCAGTAGCTATTATCATTGTTCAAGGTCAACATACAGAAAAGAAAGTAGAAACTGAGAGGGCAGAATGTGAAGAGTTTTTAAGAGAAGAGAAAAAAATGTTCAAGGGCCTTGTGCAAAAGTAGTAAATTTGTATAATCTTTCACGGAAATGATTGAAAATATCAAAAGAAGTTTATAATAATAATTACTTTTTAAACTAATGAATGTTCTGATGGCTGGCATTCCAAGAGGGGAAAGAAAACTCAACATAATAGTTAATTTCCTGTTGATGTGAAATATTCATATCATTTTGATAATGCAGAAGTATAAAATGTCATTCATCATACTTTCTTGACAGAAGACATTTTTAAATACTTTTACCTTTAAAATGGACTGTGACTATTTACAATAATTCTATTAATTTCCCATATCTCTGAGCACAGATATCTAGTATCTGATATATTTAATGCTTATCGCATAACAGGCATTCTGCTAATTTAGAGAGATTATTTTATTTACTTCTCACAACAATCTGAAGTGATTTTTATTATCATCTTTATTTTGCACTTGTGAAAACGGATACGTAAGAAGATGGCCCTCCAGGGTCACTCAGTGTAACTAGTCAAGTTTACGTTTAAAACAATGCACATCTGGTAACCGAGTACAGAACAGTGACCTAATGTGTCCATGACAAAGCTGCTTCCATATGTTCTCTTAAACCTTCATCAGTTTCATTTATGTGAGTCCTTCCATAATTCCCTATTTCTTAAATAATGTTCCCTCTTTGCAAATTGAAATTATAAACTATAATTTCACTCTTATGAAACCATTTTTATGAAATAAAAACTACTTTTCCAGGACTTCACATTGATAAACTTAATATTTAAAAGAATCATATTTAAAAGGTAAAATAATGTCTCTTATCAATTTGAAATGGACACATGTCAAACATTAACTCATTAATGTGGGGACCAGTAAGATGTTACAAGGGTTTCGAAGGAGAATCTGAAGAGCACGTACATATGTAAGAAGAAAGAAAGACTGACATAAATCCCCTTAATAGATGCAGAACTGGCCAATATTAACAAGGCAATAATTGTCCCTATCTCCAAGGAAATTTACATTCCTATGGTCAAGTCATTTGTATTAATATCAGTATTTGACAATTTACAGAAGAGCTCAAAGACAATGAAAGGCACAGAGATTCCACAGGATCACAAACTCAACGCCTACCTTTATTTTTTTTAATGTTTATTTATTTTTGAGACAGAGACAGAGAGACAGAGTGTGAGTGGGAGAGGGGCAGAGAGAGAGAGAGAGACAGAATCTGAAGCAGGCTCCAGGCTCTGAGCTGTCAGCACAGAGCCCAACGCACGCTCAAACTCACAAACCGTGAGATCATGACCTAAGCTTAACCACCTGAGCCACCCAGGCACCCCATCCTAGTTTTACTTTAAAGACTCCCAGTGATCTTTTCATGCATTTTCAAGTCTTTCACTCTTTTTCCCTAAATTATCTAATTTTACTTAATTAGTAACACTGAATTTTAAAGAACGATAAAAAGAGGAGGAGTTGACTAACTTGACTGAGATAACCACAGACAATAAACTTAAAGGAATCCTAACAAATATGTACCTCCTATCCCTCTGAAACCTCACTAAATTACAATGCAGAAATGAAAGGGGGGGACTTCCTCCCTCAAACATAAAGAGAATGTCCGTGCAGAAAATCGGACCACCAGAAAGCTAGTGGCATCCTACAAAGAGCAGTGTGTAATCCCAGTAACCCTTGCCTCCCTAAGGAGATTCATCCTCCCTTTAAATTTTATAGAAATTTAACCAGAAAGGCTCTGGGCTCAGCACTTGATGGAAGAGGGTTAGCCCAGAAATGAAAACGGGAGGATTAAGAGAAAGACGCACTAGTGAACGGTGAGAGGTTTTGCACCTTCTCCCTCTCTAGGACATGACTTAAGACCTGAGATTTGAGGATTCTTTTCTCAAGACACTGAAAGTTCCCAAAGAAATGACCTTTATGTACTGAGATCACAGATTTGCCAAATTATTGTGTGATAAGCAAGAAACCCACAGGGTAGCAAGTATTGTGAACAAACTTTTCCTCCACTCTGTTATGTTCTTTTCTGGGAACCTGCAAATTAAACTGACAAAAGCTAAATCAACAAAGAAAAACGTGACTCAAAGAGGACATTAGAATTTGGGACTTAGATACCATCTTAACAGGGGACAAGGAGGTACAGAGAGGTACTTCCAGGAAATCAAATGACTTATTTGAAGAGGTGGGGGGGAGAAAGGACACTTATAGAAAAACAAGTGGATTTTGGAAAGAAAATGGGCCCTTAGGGGAAGAGAAGGGAGATATGATAGTTTTGTGACAATGTCTGTTTGTGTGTGTAGCCTGCTGCTCCTCTCTGAGAAGAGATTAGAGTTGCTCTGGGGAAGGAATTTAAGACAATGGAGTTCTTTCTGAAGGCTCTACCTGTAGGCAGCTAGGGATTTCAGGAACTCAAATGCCTTCAGTTCAAAATAATTTTTATGCCACAATGATTTATTGGGGACCCCTTTACAAGCCTTCCCCACGCCCCACCCTAGAGCAATGGAAATTAGGTACTACTTACAACAGCAACATCAGCAAAAACCTACAAAGTATGTAAGAATTCGCCCAGAATCCAAACAATCTCTGTGGAGAAAATTAAAATTAAAACTCCTTTGTGCTTTATGGACAGTTTCACACATCGATAATTTAATGCTTGTGTTTTAAGATGATATAAACCGTTTAACAGCCTGACAAAGGAGAAACAAGAGAAAGACCTATTCAATGTATTTATATTTTGGAAAGGGCTATTTCTTTTCTGGTTCAGTATGATGTAAGGGCATAAAATTGCCTAGGTGAGAAAATGACTTTGGCTACAAACTTGAGGGAAGGATAAGGGAAGGAAAGACATTAAGAAATGATAGTATTTTAAGATGTTATATTAGTTACGCCTTCATAGCTTTTTGATCCCGGAATGTCAAAAAACTACTTGAGTGATTATATCATAAATCACCTGTCAGAAGCAGCAGAATAGAGACGTGGAATATGAAAGATGGAAAAAATCTTAAACATCATTTATTCCAACTGCTTCATTTCACAGGAAAGCAAACCAAACTCCAATGAGGCTAAAAAAGTCCCATAAGGGTTCAAAGTATGCTCAAATGTTGCCGGGTCACCTGTCTTTGGCCAGCCCATATCAGTATTTAAGAGGTAGAAAAACACAAACCCGTCTCCATTAATTACAGATTAGGAAACCAAAATACAGATATTAAAGGGCTTATTTAGAACCATATACACTTCGATGTCTTGATTTCTGACCCAGGACACTTAACAACTACACCATACTGGCATGTCTTAACTGATTAAAAATAAGATTGACAAAGTTTCTTTTTTATTGAAATAAGCCAGGTAATTTCTAGTTGTTGTGGTCACAAGGGAACTGGAAGGTCTAAATTACCTAAAATGTTAGATTTTTCTGAGAATTCACTTTAGGCAATCTATGACATGATTGGTTTTGAATCTCCTCAATATCACCATGTAATGCATACTAATTTTTTTTAATCTTTTTCTGGACTACAATACAAACAATTTTCTTTATGAAGATCAATGCAATATATTAATTTGTCCATTTTCAAATTTTCTGGGCAACACTGAACAGCGATAAATTCATGCCCATCTTGTATCTGTGAAAACTAAAATTCTACATAGTATAATTCCCTTTCAACTCTTACAACGAAAACAATTGGTGTTTTCATTATATTTTCACACATCAAAGTCCTTGGAACCCCTTATCCCTGTTTGTTTTCAGATCTCCTACATAGTACATATAAAATTGATTCTTTTATCCAGAAATTTATATCTTTGCATTTATTCAACAATTTTTTTTAAATTTTTTTAACGTTTATTTATTTTTGAGACAGAGAGAGACAGAGCATGAGTGGGGGTGGGGCAGAGAGAGAGGGAGACACAGAATCCGAAGCCGGCTCCGGGCTCTGAGCTGTCAGCACAGAGCCTGACGCGGGGCTCGAACTCACGGACCGCGAGATCGTGACCTGGCTGAAGTCGGACGCTCAACCGACTGAGCCACCCAGGTGCCCCTATTCAACAATTTTTATACACTGCAATATCTTACTGTGTCTCAGAAACACTCAATGTTATATGTTGTTCTTGATTATATTGTGACGTGTTCATGTGCTTTTACCATCACCTTTGCCTTTCACATCTCAATAGTCACATCGTCTAAACTTTGCGTTCTGTCAAATTAATAATTCTTTAAAAGTACTGTGCCAGTTTTGATCAGGACTGTAATAAATATGTAAAGGAATTTGAGAAGAGTTGAAGCATTTCAAATGTCTCTCCTTTCCATTGAGTAAAATACATCTCCCAAAGTACTTGTCTCCTATATTCCTCACAAACTGTTACTTTACACACTTACATACATCTCCAAGCAACATGAATTATTCAGTATTTTTTTTATTATGAAGGAGGAATCACTTTTTAATGTTTATTTACTTTTGAGAGAGAGACAGAGTGCGAGCAGAGGAGGAGAAGAGAGAGGGAGACACAGAATCCGAAGCAGGCTCCAGGCTCTGAGCTGTCAGCACAGAGACCGGCCCGGGGCTCGAACTCATGAACCACGAGATCGTGACTTGAGCTGAGGCCAGACGCTTACCAGAATGAGCCACCCAGATGCCCCAAGAGGAATCACCTTTTGGATGTAACTTATACATGGTGATCAGAGAAGTAAGGAAATGTCAGGGATATGTAGTTTTTCTATTTTATACTTATATGTATATTTAATTATTTCACAATCACTTTCTTTGGGGAGGAAGTCTAGTGATCAATATCTTAGGTTAGGGAGCAAAAGCCAAACACACACGTCCAGCCACTTATTGCTACTGAATCCCCATGGTGCAACACCATGCCTATTATTAGAAATTATAAATATCAGGGGCGCCTGGGTGGCGCAGTCGGTTAAGCGTCCGACTTCAGCCGGGTCACGATCTCGCGGTCTGTGAGTTCGAGCCCCGCGTCGGGCTCTGGGCTGATGGCTCAGAGCCTGGAGCCTGTTTCCGATTCTGTGTCTCCCTCTCTCTCTGCCCCTCCCCCGTTCATGCTCTGTCTCTCTCTGTCCCAAAAATAAATAAACGTTGAAAAAAAAAAAAAAAAAAAAAAAAAAGAAATTATAAATATCAATGCGGATCACCATTCTTCAGCTCAGTATCTGCAGACTGGGCTATTTCCTCTAACTGCATGTATTTGAGAGTCATTCACGTTGTTTCGTGCACACGTTGGTTTATTCTTACTGCGATATAACGTTTTGTTATTTTGTGGATATCCTACAACTCGCTTACCCACTCTAATGTTGATGGATTACTTGGTCGTTTTCAGCATGGAACTCTCTTGATAATGTTGCTGTGAACATATTCATACGTGCCCCCTGTAGACACATGTCTGCTGACGTTTTCTCAGGCAGCAGTACCCCAGCTCAAACATAGGGGAGGCAGATGTTCAGCTTTACTAAATGCTGCCAATTTTCTAAAGGGATTTAACAACTTTTTCCACAAATGATGATATTCCATATCCCCACCAAAACTACAACCCACCTGAAATAGATTCTACTGTATGATGTGATGAAACGGTCAAAATCAGTTGTGTGTTTATTTTGTTCATATAGATATCCAAGTTACGCAGCACTGTTTTATAGATGCCGTTATTTCCTCATCCTATAGATCATCTTTATTGTACATCAAATATCTAAAATATGTGTGGAAATGTTGTTGAACCATCTATTGTATTCATCGCTCTATTTTCCTATCAGCATTGTATAGCTTTGGAATTCCAGTATAGCTTTGGAATAAGTAAAGTTTTCTGTGGTGTAAGTTCTCCAGCTTTGTTTTTTAAGATTAATTTTTGGCTATTCTTTATTAAAAAATTTTTTAATGTTTATATATTTTTGAGAGAGAGAGTACGAGCAGGGGAGGGGCAGAGAGAGAGGCAGACACAGAATCTGAAGCAGGCTCCAGGCTGTGAACTGTCAGCAAGGAACCTGACGTGGGGCCCAAACTCGCTCGAACTCACAGACCATGAGATCATGACCAGAGCCAAAGTTGGACGTTTAACTGACTGAGCCACCTAGGTGCCCCGTAATTTTTGGCTCTTCTTATGTATTCATATTTATAGGTACGTTTTCAAGTGAATCTTTTATTTTCTATTCTTTGATGTGACTTTGTGATTGAACTGCAGATCAGTTTGAAAGAACAGACAGACCTGTGATACAGATTCTTTTCCACTTGTGGATATAATCTATTCCTTTGATTTTCTTTGTGTCTTCTTAATTTCTCACAGTAATATTTTCTAGTCGTTCCCATGCAGGCCTGTGGGAGACAATAGTCAATGGCCCTCACCCTTGTATAATCCCCTCCCCATGAATGTGGGAAGAATCTGTATATATGATGAAAAGTAACTTCTGTGGTTATGTTACATTGTATAACAAAAGGGATTTTAGAGATGAAATTAAAGTCACATTTCAGTTTACTTTAAGATAGGGAAATTATGGGGCGCCTGGGTGGCTCAGTAGATTAAGTGTCTGACTTCAACTCAGATCATGATCTCATAGCTTGTGGGTTTGGGCCCCATGTCGGGCTCTGTGCTGACAGCTCAGAACCTGGAGCCTGTTTCGGATTCTGTATCTGCCTCTCTCTCTGCCCCTCCCCTGCTTGTGCTCTGTCTCTCTCTCTCTCTATCTGAAAATGAATAAACATTTAAAAAAATTTTAAATAGGGACATTATGCAGGTGAGATTGACCTAATCACAACCAGACCTTTAAATCTGGATCAGTCTAGGAGAGGAGAAAGTCACAGACTCAAAGCAGGAGAAGGGTAAGCATGTTATTGCTGGCTTAAGTGTGGGTGGGACCATGTGGCAAGGTATGTATGTGTCCCCTTGAAACTGACAAGGGCCCCTGACTGACATCCAGTAATGAAATGGGAAACTCAGTCCTACGACCACAATGAACTGAATTCTGCCAGTAAGAGTCAGCTCACAGGTGTTTTTTCTCCCCGAGATTCCCGACCAACATGTCACCTGGCCGACAGTTTTCAAAAGAGAAAATTCATGTGGCTAATAAACACGAAAAGAGGCTAACAAATTGGCATAAATACTGGACATCTTATAATACCAAGTGCTGATGCTTATATGGGAAAAAGGAATGCTCTGATAATTCTCACATGAGTGTGCATTAGTTCGACCACTTTGGAAAGCAATTCCCCAATGTCAGGCCAATTTAACAAAGATGTGAATAGGGGCACGTGAATGGCCTAGTCAGTTAAGTTAGTCCAACTTCGTCTCAGCTCATGATCTCAGTTTTGCTTGTGCGTTCGAACCCCGCATCAGGCTCACTGCTGTCAGCAGTTTGGATCCTCTGTCCCCCCCCTCCTCTGCCCCCCCCTTTCAAAAGTAACAATTTTTAAAAAGATGTGAATATCTTAGGTCAAGAATTTCCACTTCTGGGTATATACACTGTAGAAATACCCATACATGTATAAAAGAATGCCTACTAGAATGCTGTTTGGAAGGGAGGAGAAAAGGAAGGAAGGAAGGAAAGAAGGGAGGGAAGGAGGGAGGGAGGAAGGAAGGAAGGAAGGAAGGAAAGAAGGAAGGAAGGAAGGAAGGAAGGAAGGAAGGAAGGAAGGAAGGAACAAAGGGAGGGAGGAAGGGTGGAAGGGAGGGAAGGACAGAGGAAAGGAGTGAAGATACTACTTAAAATCCCATCCACCACAGATTGAGTAATTAAATTGTGATATACTGACAACTGGACCACTAAACAGCAGTGTAAAGGAAATTACAATATATGTTGCCTTTTGTAAAACTTTAAAACAGTAGAAATACTATATATTAGTTACAGATGCATACATATGTAGAAAAAGTATAAAAACACAAATGGAAAGGATAAACAGCAAATTTGATTTACTGATTATGTATCTAGGAGGACATAAAAGTGAATGAAATTTGGCAGGTGGCTTCAATTTCATCTGTAATATAATAGGCCTTTAAAAAACAGTAATCATTTCTGGGGCCTGGGTGACTCAGTCAGTTGAGCGTCTGACTTCGGCTCAGGTCATGATCTCACCGTTCGGGAGTTCGAGCCCATGTAGGGCTTTGTACTGACAGCACAGAGCCCAGAGCCTGCTTTCAGTTCTGTATCTCCCTCTCTCTCTCTGCCCCTCCCCTCTCATGCTCTGTCTCTCTCTCTCTCTCTTTCTCTCAAAAACAAACTTTTAAAAGATTTAAAAAAATAAAAAATAAAAAATGGTAAACATTTCTGAGGCGCACTGGCTATGTCTTATTTTCTGTTATTTTGTGTGTGTTTGTGTCACTTAATAACGAATCTGTGTAGTTTAAAGGTCTGTGACAGGTCCCATTTCCTAACATGCCTCTGTTCTTCAACGTTATCACTGCCTACACTACTTGCCTCTTCTTCCCAGGTGATACCAAAATCAGAGACAGTCCCCATTCAGAAACCATGCGGATTAGTCAGCATCTGTAAACTCGGTCAGCTCTTCAAGGTCAAGAACTGCATCTTCCTTATGGCTGTGTAGGTGGTACCTAGCTTAATGGAACAGCTCAGCAAAGAGTTTGTACAAGTGAGCTCCCTGGTAGCTGGTCGACTCATCCAGGTGAACACTGTGATGGACAGCTGCTCAGACACGTCCTATTTCAGGTTCTGGATTTGTTTGTTTGTTTAATAATTCCACAATACTCGTCGTTATGCTACACTTCTGGCAATAACAAGCAACACATGGTGAGGAACTTCAATGCACCTCTATTTGAGTTATAGGTCTGCTTCCTGAACTGTTAAACTTGATAGACACAGATATAACTAATGACAAAGTATACGTCACCTAGTTGTTTCCTTGCTTCCCGCCAAGCTCTCTGAACTGAAGATTCATTAAGTCTTCTGTGACTCGCCAGAAGACAGCTCTCAGACCGGGCCAGGGCCTGGCTGACTTTGCTTTGTTTTGCCCTCTGGTTGGGTTGGCAGGTCATTGCCTATTCATGTAGAAAGCTCTATAAAGATGAGCTGGCGGCAGGGATGCTGCAGGCTGTTGAGGCTTCAAATTACAAGGCTTTCTGCCTAAAATGGTGTTACTTCTCTCCTGTTCCCACCTACCTCTTCAACTCAACCTCACCTACACCACCTGACAACTGTGCTCCAACACTATAGCTACTTAGAATGCAGACACACTTATTGTTTCTTGACTCTGCACCTTGTCGCGGGCTGTTTCCTATGCCAGGAATGCCATTCTCTCTTTCTTGTCTGTTTGGCAAGCATCTTGTCTACCTGGCAAAGCCCTACTTAGATATCACTCCTTCTCACGTAACTTCCCTGAATTTGGCAATCCAGAACTGTCATGACCTAACACAAAACAAAACAAGAAGGACAAAATCCATTCACCTTGTCCTGACATCCAATATCTTCGACAATATGCCCAACATATTCATTCACCCATTTATTGACTTCACAATGATTGAGCGCTTACTAAATTTTAAGCAATATACAAGGTATTAAAGATAAAAAGATGTCTAACATACAAACCTCTGGCTATAAAGAGCTTCCTGGACTGTTGAAACCAAAACCAACATCTACACTATAGTAACTTTATATGCATATATATTTAGTCCATGAGACAATATGAGAACACCAAAAACTAGTAAGAGGGAACAAGGCAAGAAAGGAAATGTAAAGAAAGGAAAGGAAAGGAACAAGAGGAAGGTATTTATGAAAAGAAATATGTCTCTTCAGTTCCTCTGCCCATTTTCTTTTTTTTAAAATTTTTTTTTTTCAACGTTTATTTATTTTTGGGACAGAGAGAGACAGAGCATGAACGGGGGAGGGGCAGAGAGAGAGGGAGACACAGAATCGGAAACAGGCTCCAGGCTCTGAGCCATCAGCCCAGAGCCTGACGCGGGGCTCGAACTCACCGACCGCGAGATCGTGACCTGGCTGAAGTCGGACGCTTAACCGACTGCGCCACCCAGGCGCCCCATCCTCTGCCCATTTTCAAAACAGATTCTTTGGTGGGTTTTGCTATTGAGTTTTACGAATTCTTTATAAATTTTGAATGGTAACCCTTTTCAGATATATCAGTTACAAATATCTTACCCCACTCAGCAGGTTGACTTTACAATGTATTGATGGTCTTTTGCAAAATATTTAATTTCCTTATCATTATTTTCTCCCTACGCTCAGGAGCCAAAATGCTAAAGTTGAATGAATCCTACTGCCCACCTTCCCTGTAGCTTTACCTTCACGGATCCACCACTCAGGGGGGAGAAAATATTAAAAATACTGAATCAGATCAGCTGATGGTATTTTAAACCAATGGTGCCTAAATTCAATGGGGCCCTCCTCACCCTACAGCTGTCCTTCCAGGCCAACTTTCCCATCATTGAAACCATCATAACAGCATCATTCCTTTATTTTCTCCTATTTCTTTAAAACATTTAGACTCCTCCCATATCTCCATATTCAGGAGACAAACTGACCTCATAGAAGAACCTCATAGATGAGAACTTTTACCAATAAACCTACAAACATACTCTTTCTTGTGCCCATTTTCTCCCTCTTCTTTCCTAATTTAATGCAGAAAGTACTCATCCTTCTGTCAATGCTACCCCTAGAAAATCTACTCATTAGCTCTACACATTACCTTCTTCTCAAGGCCATATGTGATCTTCTCTTCCTCCTGCCTTGCCCATCACTCCCCCAACATATAGATATGCACCTGTATCTACCTGCTAGAGTAGAGGCCCCTCTTGTTCTAAATCACAGTACTTCATTTGCTTCTTCAGAGCGTTTAGCAAAACTTGTAATAATTACATTTTATTTGTTTGGAACTTTAATGCTGGCAACATTCTGGCTCTTGACCTGAAAGTGTTGACACAGTTCATATCTTGTTTTTTTTCTTGTTAAATTTTTTAAGTTTATTTATTTTGAGAGAGACAGAGCAAGTAGGGGAGGGGAAGAGAGAGAGGGAGAGAATCCCAAGCAGGCTCCATGCTGTCAGCACAGAGCCCGAAGTGGGGCTAGAACACATAAAACCATGAGATCATGACTGGAACAGAAACCAAGAGTCAAACGCTTAACCAGCTGAGCCACCCAGGCGCCCTTACATAGTTCATATCTTATTGAGCGCCATCCACAGTTATGCTTTGGGTAGTTCTTTTTGTATCTGTTAAACTTCAGAGTATTATATTTTTAACTTGATATATAGATTTCTATCATATTTAATATCTAATTTTATTTGTTAGGAAGAACTCATCTTTGTATTACCCAATATGAATATTCAATTATTAGTTCAGTGTGGGAGTAAAAATCATTAAAACTTCTTCTTTGCTGTGACACTGTCATCTTAATTATTTTAAATGGGAATTCAAGGTTCTTATCAATAATAGTTTTATAGAAAACAAGGGAGATGAAGAGGCAACTAGTCATAATTATAAAGAAGAGAATAGGGATAATGTAAGAGAGACAGTATTTATAAAAATAATGCCTACCATGGACTAAATGTTTGTTTCCCCCCATCCCAAATTGATATGTTGAAGTCTTACTCCCCAGTGTGATGGTATTGGAAGGTGAAGCCTTTGGGAGGTAATCAGAGTTAAATGAGGTCATGAAAGTGAGGTTCCATGATGAGATCAGTGTCATTATAAGAAGAGGAAGAGACCAGAGTGTTCCCTCTCCCCCCACCTCTGGCAATTAATCTGTCTCCCAAACTCTCTCTCTTTCTCTCTCTCTCTCTCTCTCTCTCTCACATGAGGACACAACAAAAAGGCAGCCTTCTGCAAGCCACGATGACAGTCTTCACCAAAAACCCAATCGTGTCGGCATCCTGATCTCAGACCTCACTGTCTCCAGAACTGAGAAATAAATGTTTGTGTGAGCGACTCCACTGATGGCATTTTGTTACAGCAGCCCATACTGACTAAGATAATGCCTCAAGATTGTTTATATTTAATGAAGGACATAAACCCTTTAATGACAGATATAGAACACTAATGAACACAAGAAGCTCAATGTACACAAAGAAGGAAATATACAGTCTACGCCTCACACATCATAGTGGAACTTCAGAACACCAGACAAAAGACCTAATTTAGGAAGCAGAATCAAGGAAGCCTATCTAAGGAGATGAAATTTGAACAGACAACCGAATGATGAGAGTGAAGCACACAGGCTTGCTCAAGGATGAGCGAGGAACCAGTGAGCCAGAGCACATTTATAAAAGGAGATATGGAGGGAAATGTGTACAGAAATTTAGGCCAGTCATGTAGGCCTTGGAAGCCCAGGAAGAAGACAGTTGATTTTTCTTTTCTTCTATGTGAGGAGAAGCCATTGGAGTGTTCTGAGCATATGAATGGCATGAATGAATTTATTATTTAAATGACCACTTGGGGACACATGGGTGGCTCAGTCAGTTAAGCAGCCAACTCTTGATTTCTGCTCAGGTCATGATCTCATGGTGAGTTTGAGCCCCATGTAGTGCTTTGTGCTGACAGCGCATGGAGGCTGCTTGGGAGTCTCTCTCTCCCTCTTTCTCTGACTCTGCCCCATTCTCACTCTCTCTCTCTGTCTCTCTCTCTCAAAATAAATAAATAAATAAATAAATAAATACGTACATAAAATGATCATTTGGATTAACACTGTACGTTAACTGTGTTGGAATTAAAATTTTCAAAAATAAAATGATCACCTGCACTGTCTGCTCAGGACTGTACTGTTGGATCACCAGTGGGGCAGAAGGACTGCTGGGACCAGTGGGACTGCCATAATGCGAGAGACAGGTGAGACTGTGTGGGAATATTGAGAAAGCAAAGGCAGGTGTCAAGGAGATGGGTTGGGAGCATATTTTAAAAGTATAGCATAAAGGGGCATGTTGACGGATTTGAATGGATTTTTAAATGTTTATTTATTTTAAGAGAGAGAGTGAGTGGAGGAGGGGCAAAGGAGGAGAGAGAGAGAGAGGGAGAGAATGAGAGTCCCAATCGGGCTCCACGCTGTCAGCCGAGAGCCCGGCCTGGGGCTCCATCTCAGGAGCTGCGAGATCATGACCTGAGCTAAAATCAAGAGTCAGACTCAACCAACTAAGCCACCCAGGTGCCTCTGGATGTGAGTATTTAGGAAAACAGAGGAATAAGGAATGATTCCTATGAAAAAGGAAAGGAATGCAAAACAACTTCTTTTCCAATTAATAAATATGAAATTAAGTGGAAAGGTTATATAAGCAATTGCATAAATGTGTCTTAAGTTCAGATCAAACTCGGGGCTGAAAACTTAAATTGTGGAAGTTCAGCTTACTAATACTATAAATAACACAAATAATATATGCTGACTGTAACAGATGATGACTAACTTATCCATGGGCCCCCTGACCTAGGGAAGCAGTCAAGCTTCTTCCTAGAAAAAAATTATACTGATATAACTGCTATGGTCTGAATGTTGGCATCCCCCTAAAATTCTTACGCTGAAATGCTAACCCCAAAGTGATGGTTTTAGGAAGGGAGCCATTGAGAGGAGATTAGGTCATGAGGGTGGAGCCCCCATGGTGGGGGGGGGGGGGCGGGTTCAGTGCCCTTGGAAGAGAGACCTGACCGTGCTCCCTCCCCCTTCCACTATATGACACACGGTGAAAAAACTGCCACCTATGAGCCAGGAAGTCCTCACCAGTCTCTGAATGTACCCGTGCCATGATCTTGGACTTCCTGGCCTCCAGAACTGCGAGAAATAAACTTCCGTTGTTGATAAGCCACTCAGTCTGTAGTATTGTGCTATAGCAGCCTGAACAGGCTAAGGCAACACCTGGAGAGATTTTTGTGAGTGCCACCTTATCTGTTTCAACAGACATTCTGGTCATGCCTTGCAAGTATAGTGAGGGCTGCAAGGAGATGCGTTCAAATAGCGCAATACAGAATTTCATTTCCACTTCATGCTTTTTGAATATGTTTTATTGAATAATAAATTGATGAGATTCTACTCTAATATTAAATATTTATTGATGTTTGCCTACCCAAAACATCTCCTTCCCAGTGGGATTGGAATGGTCTGTAGACTTACTTATAAAGAGAGAATAATAACAATAATAATAATAATAACAATAACAATAATAACACTTCAATCGCCATTTCCTTATCCCTCAGGAAGATCTTCTGCTTTTTCTTTGCTTTTCAGCCAAAGTTTTAAAAAATGGGGCAAGAAGATTGAATATAATCAATGTCATCTCACGCTGGCTAAGGGAGTACCTTTCCATGGCATTGCTGCAAATGACACTGGGAAGCTGTTCAGTCTCATTAACTTTACAAACCAATCTGCTATAAGCATCTGGTTGTGAATTTGCCAATAATGAAAAAGGCTGGAATATACCTCCTGGAATCATTGCTTTACACATTTTGTGTATTCAGTATGATCTTTCTGATCATTTGCCAGCATTATGAATTTTTTAGGAATAGCCAGGGTGTTGGAAGGTAAATTGAAAGGAAATAGAAGCCTGATTCTCCTATAGATTCAGTTTAGCATGTTGGAACCAGACCCTCAATTTCCTTACAAGAAGAGGTACCAAGAAACTAATGGGCCTGGCTATGCCAAATTTTGTACTGGAAACCTTGGATTCCCTACACACCCAGACCACTCATCTCCACTGGCATCTTGACTACAAGATACATCATGAATACTTCTCCAAATCAACTTCACACTCGCCCCCCCCCCACTTTTGCAGGCTTATTTCATAACACTGAACTTTTTCACTTACAATGAAAGTTAAATTATGTTGAAATTTCAAAGTCACCTAAATCCTATAATTTGACCACAGAAACTTATAATTAAAATGTAAGTTTAGATATCCACCCCCATGTTCACTGCAGCATGATTTACAATAAATAATAGCCAAGATATGAAAACAACCTAAATGTCTACGGATGCTGAATAAAGAGAAGTATGTGTATATACTCATACATGTTATAATAGAATACTATTAAGCCATGAAAAGAAAGAAAATACCCTTCTATGTTGTTGCAAATGGCAAGAAATTGCTCTTTTCCATTGTGTGTATGCGTGTATGTATGTGCATCTCACATCTTCTTTATCCATTCGTGTATTGATGGGCACTTGGGCTGCTTCCATACTTTGGCTATTGTAATAATGCTTCAATAAACACAGGGGCACATACATCCCTTGAAATTGGTGGTTTCACATTTTTTGTTTAAATACCCAATAGCGCAATTAGGGGATCACAGGGTAGTTCTATTTTTAATTTTTTTGAGAATCCTCCCTACTGTTTTCCCCAGTGGCTGTGCCAGGGAACTGTTAGATCACTATATTGTACACCTGAGACTAATACAGCACTGTACTTTAACTTGCACTGGAATTAAAATTTTTAATTAATAAAATTTATTAAAAATTATTTAATTAATAAAATTTTAAATTAAATCTATTAATTTTAAAAAAGAAAAAAGAAATCTTGCTATTTGCGACCATGTGGATGGATCTAGAGGATAATATGCTATGTGAAATAAGTCAGAGAAAGACAAAACCATATGACCTTACTTATATGTGTAATTTAAAAAACTCATCAGATACATGGCATACATTGGTATTGCCACAGGTGGAGGGTGGGAGGGTGACTGAAACAGATGAAAGGGGTCAAAAGGTACAAACTTCCAGCTACCCGATAAATAAGTCATGGAGGTGTGAGGTACAGCATGGTGACTATAGTTAATAACACTGTAGTGCTTATGTCAAAGCTGCTAAGAGAATGTAAAAGTTCTCATCACACTCACGCACATGCACACACACACACACACACACAATTATGTAATTATGTATGAGGATGGATGTAACTGGAATGACTGTGGTGATAATTTTGCAATATATACAAATATCAAATCGTTATGTTGTACACCTAAAACTAATACCATGTTGTGTGTCAATTACATCTCCATTAAAACGGAACACAAAATAAAATAAAATTTCCTGATTTTTAACAATATTAGAGTGAGCCAGGGCCAACAACATGACCACAGAGACGGAGATGAATCTTCCGGAGGCGTGAGATAGAAGTCCTGGATAGGGACGTGTGTAACTAGTATCAGAGTGGTAACAGGAGTCTTTTAGCCACACACGTTGAGCTACCTTACCCAAGTTATTCTTGGCAAACCTCATAATTCCTAAATTAAACACAATACTGAAGTCAACACGCATAAATCAGAAATGATATTTTTAGATAGGAAAATTACTCAAATAGCCATACTGCTCTTGTTAGACTTCGACTTTGTACTTTCAGGGCCTCCAACCACAGTTTAGGAACTGTTTTCTATTATTCAAAAGATTACCGCGTATCACGAAAATACAAGCCACACACAAAATCAAGAAACCACACCCAGTGATATTATTCATCCAGGTTTTCCTTGAGTGAATACAGAATAATAGATAGTATTCTCAAAACCAGAACCAAATATCCACCTACTAAAAGGCGTGGATATGTTAATACTTCCTAACATTTAAAAATGCTTCCAAATATATCACATCATCCATTTCTTTCAGTGTACCTGTGAGAAAGACATGGTTTTATTCCCTTCAGAGATGAGATTCAACGAGATTCAAACACATGGTAAATGGCAAGAAAAACAGTCGCGAATCTGGATCACGTAATACTGTTGTTTCCCCACTAGGAAGTTTCCATCCCGGGAAGATAGATGCAACTTTTATAAACCATGATTATGCTATTGGCTCAGCATTCTTGAAACACAAATTCTGAGTTGTACTGTTCTGTCCAGACACCCTGCTCCCTTCCACTCAACAAAGCAAGTAAGAAAAAAGAGGTTAATGCAATTGGTGTGAGCTGTGGCAATATAATTTGTAAAAACCAACTGATACTCATGAAAACCGAAAAATTTATAATGAAAGCATCTCAGTCTACACAACTGAGACAAAATGTTTGTAAATATTTGAAATATCCTACTAATATTTCACAACTCTTTCCCCAAGGATGAATTCCTGAATATAAAGCAAGCTTCCACTCAGCAAATGTGTATGTCAGATTGAAATGGAAGATAAAATGGATCCATATATAATTGCAAATCTATAGCTCTTTCACAGCAGCTTGTCTCATGAATTCATTCAAATACTGAATATTAGTTCTGAGCTAAGGGCTTTGCAAAGTCTATGAACTATATAAAAATGTATGCAGCGCCAACATTTTTTAATGTTTATTTATCTTGAGAGAGAGAGAGAGAGAGAGAGAGAGAAAGAGAAAGAGAGAGACTGGGGGAAGGCCAGAGAGAGAGGAAGAGAAAGAATTCCGAACAGGCTCTGTGATGTCAGCACAGAGCCCTACCCGGGGCTCCATCCCAATGAACCAGGAGATCATGAGCTGAGCAGAAATCAAGAGTCAAATACTTAACCAACTGAGCCACCCAGGCACCCCAGAGCACCAATATTTTAATATTTAAAACTTGGTGATCCTGGGGCACCTGGGTGGCTCAGTCCGTTGACCATCTGACTTCAGCTCGGGTCATGATCTCGCGATTTGTGAGTTTGAGCCCCAAATCGGGCTCCCTGCTGTCAGTGCAAAACCTGCTTCAGATCCTCTGTCCCTTTCCGCCCCTCCCCTGCTTGCGCTCTTTCTCTCAAAAATAAATTAACATTAAAAAAAAAACTTGATAATCCTCATTCAATTTTAACAGGACCTAAAAACGTTTTTAAAGCTCACCATTTTAGAAGCACCTGGGTGGCGCAGTTGGTTAGGCGTCCGACTTCAGCCAGGTCACGATCTCGCGGTCCGTGAGTTCGAGCCCCGCATCAGGCTCTGGGCTGATGGCTCAGAGCCTGGAGCCTGTTTCCGATTCTGTGTCTCCCTCTCTCTCTGCCCCTCCCCTGTTCATGCTCTGTCTCTCTCTGTCCCAAAAATGAATAAACGTTGAAAAAAAATTAAAAAAAAAAAAAAAGCTCACCATTTTAACTCCATCATTCTGTTGTTTTCACTGATGACCTAACACAAAACAGTAGGAAGGAGCATATATCATCAGTATTTCACCCCAGTGTTCAATGAAAATATTGTTCCTAGATACACTTCTAAGTATAGACTTCTAGTAGTTCTATTTACTAGGTATTATGAAATAAGTGGAATTAACCACCAAGTTAAGAGCAAAAGGCATTAGTTGGTATATTGGGTAAATCTCGAAGTACTTAACATCTGCCAATTTGAGTATGTTAGCATACTCACGTTAGCATGAAAGATAATAGTGCTTGGAAAATACAGAAAAAAAGACAATATATTTTTCCATATAAAAAAACTGACATTGGACCCCATCTGGGAATAATGAGAAAGTGAGTCTCCTCTGATCCCATGATAAGCACAAATGCAAAAGGAAATTAGACGCAACTTTTTAAAAGCTCTAAACTTTTTTCTGTCTAGATTGCCAAATTTATTAAATCTTGGGATCATGCATTTGCCCTACGACCTTGTCCTCTTTATATCTGTACCAGTTAACCCAGTATCAGAAATACAGTGCTAAGAATGCTGTCTCAATTCTACCAAGTTTTGTAATACCTGGATAATATCACTTGCCACAACTAAACTTATAAGGTATTGAAAGGAGTGTTATGGTCCAAAATAAAATGTTCCAAATGAGCACTCTGCCATCCTTAGAAAATTTTCCCAAGAAGGGGAAAATATCCATATGCTTTGTGATCAATTGGCTGAAAATATTGCTGTGTGCTTTGTCATAACAGGCTGTTCTGTTGTTGAGACTTATGAATACTGGCACAAGTCCAGTTTGTATAAGAGATTAACTTTATCAAAGTCTCTGAAGATAAAGGCTCAGACCAGTTCATGTGACTGTGGTCACAACAGCATAGCCAACGAGAAAAAGCTCACAAAGGAACAAAGACTCCCTCATTCATGGTGAAAGACATATATGCATGACTCCTGTAAGCTTCAGCAATGCAAGAAAAATTGGCAGAAATACTTGAATGTGGCCACCAAAACCAGTTTCATTTTTTATGGAACTGCTACTGTGAACACTGATTAGATAAGGAAAAACCGTTGCCAGCACTTAGAGAAAAACATTTTCCATCAATTGATGATGAAACACTGCTAGAGCATAAAATATCCTTCTTTCTAAGCAGATGACTTGGAGTGAAATAGAACCTCTTCTGTCTTCCCAGGAGTCATTCCTCTGGCATTTACCTTTTCCCTGGGGATTCTTCCGTAGTAGGATTTTGGCCACTGGGTACCAAGACCACTGAGGAGGCAATGGAGCCAGATATGGCAGAAGATGTTAGGATGCTGACACTTATCTTAGCCTTGTGTTGGGAAAAAGGCAGCTTGGACACCTGCCACACATATTCTTTTGGTCGGTAGGAGAGGTCACTCAGCCACCAGAAGTAGAATTTTATACAACTACGGAGAACAGAGGAGTTGGAAAGAAGAATGACCATTTGTCCTTTTTGGGAGAGTAAGAGGAAAGAAGCCATTGGTGATCTTCTGTTCTGTTGATAAATGGTTAAGGCTCACCTTTTACATTTGTCGTAAATGATTCCTGGTTTACATCCTCAAAAGTTAAAACTGAATGTTTAAAGTCAGAGATTCCAGTGGGGTGGGGGGGGGGGGGGGGGAGGTTACTTCCACATGCTAATAGATTGAAATGCAGTAAACAAGGTTTTAATTTTTTCCTAAATTCCCCACACAAATGATTAAGAGTCATGTCCTATTATTACGATTTCTCCTTACACATTTATTCTAATATTGCATGATTATACAGCTCATCTATTACAACAGCTGTTTATAAATGTTTCATTTTACTTTCTGAAAAGAACCCCCCAAAATGTATTTCTCACGACTGTGTAGAGAAGAGTTATATGTAAACTCTTAAGGAAAGGCCAAATGAGTAAAATACCAAGAGATTTAAAAAAATTTTTTTAACCTTTACATTGCTTTCCTTCATTAAGTAACCCCCAAACATGCAAAAACACTGTGAGTCTTAATCAGAGAGCCCCATTTGACACACAGGAATGCAGTTTGACTGTCTTGTCTAATGAAAAGAATCTGAGTGCTGACAAGCCTACAATTATGAATATTTGGTTCTTGGTCTCCCGTATTTTAAGTAGATTTCTCTTTATTCTATCATGTATTGTTCTTTTGCAAATGAAAGCCCTTAACAATATCAACTCAGTGCCCTCTTTAAGTAATAAATATCTGAGGTACTGCTAAAGTATGATCAGTATCAAACAGCCTATGATATTCTAAATTCTGAATGCAATCAAAATAGGAACCTTGCCCAGTATCATTTAGGTGTAGGATACAAATGGCTCTGTAAAAGTAATCTTACTCTAACCCTTCAAAGGAATAAAACCTTGAGAATTTCTGTGAAAATAATTTCAAAGAAAGCAGAAAAAGCAATCTTATTTTCTTTGGCTAATGCATAAGGTAAAACCATCTGAAAAATCAACCATTAACGGGTACTCACAAGTGCCTTTCTTGGAATATGTGATTTTTAAAATTTTTTCAATGTTTATTCATTTTTTCAGAGCGAGAGATAGAGCGCGAGCGGGGAAGGGGCAGGGAGAGAGAAGACACAGAATCCGAAGCAGGCTCCAGGCTCTGAGCTGTCAGCACACAGCCCGACATAGGGCTTGAACTCATGAACCACAAGATCATGACCTGAGCTGAAGTCAGACGCTTAACCGACTTAGCTGCCCAGGTGCCCCTGAGTATATGATTTTTATGAATGATTTCAGTTCACTCTCAGGCAAACAAAGTTAGCGTTAGTATCCTTACTTTACAAATTAAAACAACTGATACTTAAAGATATTAAGTAACACACAAGTAATTAAAGATATTAAATAACACAACTTAAAGTCACACAAGTGAATGTGGGATCCAGGATTCTAAGTCCTTTTTATATCATATTTTGCATGACATTAAGCTGGTGGCATAATTTCTTCTGTTCAGTGACTGTGATATAGAGGGCCTTCTCGCCCCCTTTTGGAATCAATCTCTTTGTAATTGAACTCCCAGAGCATTTATTACATTTATGAGCCTTACCACAGTCTACGTTTATTATAGATATCACATACTTGCCTGGATACTCTTGGAGATTTTAAACTTCCACGAAGACCCATGCCGTTTTTACATGTTCCTAACATGGCATTTTATACATAGTAACAATCAGTAGTGAATGAATGCCTGCTAGAAAGTTATCTTTTGTAAAAACTGACTAACACCTTGATCTTCATATTAGAGGTGACTGTTTAGGTGAGCAAATGTTGGATCCACAACTCACCATATGGTAAACATAATTTAAAAATTCATCACTACCTTCTCCTTGCTCTTGCGACCACATTAAACCTTCTAAATCTGATCTCATGGTTGTCCTTTTCTGTAGATTCTCATTATTTTACAAATGTATTCATTTCCTAATTGTGATTTAACTGTGCTTGTGCTCAACAACCACGACCACCTCCACAGGGAAGGGCTTCCTTCCATCTTTTGCAATCTATCCTAGAGTTTATACTTGTCACTGAAAAGTGGGGCTTCCCCTCAAAAAAGACCATACATCTTTTTTTTCGCCCATATGTCCCATTAATATGCTCAGTTTCTGTGTGTCTAGCTCTTGTCTAAACATGGTAATAAAATTTCTGAGAGAAATGCTCTAGCTTATATATGACCTTAAAAATGACTTACACCTATAGAACTCAGTAGAAGGCTTTTGGTTAACAAGCCCTTAGCAAATATTAATAAAAGTACAGAAGTAGAAAATACTACAATGGTTAATTTCCATTGTTAGACAAATGAGTGCCAGTTGCCCAGAGTTTTAGGGTTTTATCCCTTTTTTGCCAATGTTCTTTTTTTTTTTTTTTTAGTTTATTTTTTTTTTTTTTTTTTATTTTTTTTTTTATAATATATGAAATTTATTGTCCAAATTGGTTTCCATAAAACACCCAGTGCTCATCCCAAAAGGTGCCCTCCTCAATACCCATCACCCACCCTCTCCTCCCTCCCACCCCCCATCAACCCTCAGTTTGTTCTCAGTTTTTAACAGTCTCTTATGCTTTGGCTCTCTCCCACTCTAACCTCTTTTTTTTTTTTTTTTTTTTTTTTTCTTTTTTCCTCCCCCTCCCCCATGGGTTCCTGTCAAGTTTCTCAGGATCCACATAAGAGTGAAACCATATGGTATCTGTCTTTCTCTGTATGGCTTATTTCACTTAGCATCACACTCTCCAGTTCCATCCACGTTGCTACAAAAGGCCATATTTCATTTTTTCTCATTGCCACGTAGTATTCCATTGTGTATATAAACCACAATTTCTTTATCCATTCATCAGTTGATGGACATTTAGGCTCTTTCCATCATTTGGCTATTGTTGAGAGTGCTGCTATGAACATTGGGGTACAAGTGCCCCTATGCATCAGTACTCCTGTATCCCTTGGATAAATTCCCAGCAGTGCTATTGCTGGGTCATAGGGTAGGTCTATTTTTAATTTTCTGAGGAACCTCCACACTGTTTTCCAGAGCGGCTGCACCAATTTGCATTCCCACCAACAGTGCAAGAGGGTTCCCGTTTCTCCACATCCTCGCCAGCATCTATAGTCTCCTGATTTGTTCATTTTGGCCACTCTGACTGGCGTGAGGTGATACCTGAGTGTGGTTTTGATTTGTATTTCCCTGATAAGGAGCGACGCTGAACATCTTTTCATGTGCCTGTTTTTTTTGCCAATGTTCTGAGTGAGTCAGTCATTCTACATGGGTTTTATTAACATACTACATGATCAGCAGATGTTCACTTACACTGAGTTGACAACAGACTCATTCATGTCAAGGTTTATTTGTATAACCATCTTGTCCAACCATATGCATCACCATTTGATCTGTGGGAGTTATTAGTTCACTTACATTATTCTCAGGATGGTAGAAAGCTGAAAGAAAACTGGGCTTTTGTGAAAGTACTCCAGATGTTCAGCTCTAAAAGTTTAGAACTTGAAATTCAAACAGCACACTGGATAATTATTAGACCTGTTAATACTTGCTTTCAGGGACACTTAAATACCTGTCTGTTTCCTCTTGTGTCCCTAGTGCATAGTATTTATTGTATTTCAAATGAAAATACTTTACTGACACTTTTTTGCAAGATATCGCTGCCAAAAAATTACTATCCTAAAATAGGGAGTGATTATTATGCATTTACACAGAGTGAAATAGATCACAAGATTCTACCATTATTTACTCGCATTAGCTAATAAGAGTAAGCAGTTTAAAATAAGTGGTTTCACATACGTATACACACTCCTCTATCAAAATACTGTGAAGAAAGCTACCAAATTATTAGATTTTTTTTTAATTTTAACGTTTATTTATTTTTGAGACAGAGAGAGACAGAGCATGAACAGGGGAGGGGCAGAGAGAGAGGGAGACACAGAATCCGAAACAGGCTCCAGGCTCTGAGCGGTCAGCACAGAGCCCGACACGGGGCTCGAACTCACGGACCGTGAGATCGTGACCTGAGCCGAAGTCGGACACTTAACCGACCGAGCCACCCAGGTGCCCCTATTAGGTTTCTTAAAACTGTACATAAAAATAAAATTATTATACTGTAAGCAGAATCTAAGGCTCACTTAGATAAGAAAACCAGATTATGTCTACACCTGGACACCACTGGACATAACTGAGCAGACTGTGAGTCGAGATCCAAAGGGAGGACCTGCCCCATGCCGCTTCACATATTTAGAGGGACATTGGGAAAAGACAAGGGACACCAGACTCGTTGATAACTTTCTTCTGTAGTTTAAAAGCCTTGTTGAAGAGAGGAACATCATATATAACCCAAAACGGTTATTAGTTTAAAAAAAAAAAAAAGGCAGAGAGGGCTCAGCCCTGCTGATACAGGTCATGGCTAGGGGCCTCAGAAGTTACGGGTGGGGGAGGGATGAGGAGAACACTGAAACCATCTAGCACCTTAGCTCTCTTCATCCAGTAAAGAATGCTAAGAAGGTGCAGAAGGAACAGTGTGGAAAAATGGAAGTGAAAGGGCAAAGCTCTCTTTTGATATTCTGTAAGCACAGAGTTTGATCACTTACTTAGTCAAGACCTTTCGGACGGAGATTGCTTACGGTTGACCGTCACATGCTCACTCCGTCAGGAGACACTAGTTAGCTTCTCCCCCATGTGAGGATCAGGCCAGCCACGTGTGTCTTATTTCACACATTCTGAAGAGCAACCTAACAAAGAAAGGTACCTCTCAGGAGCTGCCTCATGTACTAAGGTCTTCCTTGGAACACTGTGAAGCTGTTTTCCTTGCTTGGTCTTCTTAAATCCCTGAGGATATTCTCTTATAAATAACTATGGCCCAGATATTAAAAAGGTAACGGAGGACTTATAATATTACACAAGTAATAAATGCTCATTCTAAAAGAAAACTTTTACGGGAGCCTGGGCGGCTCAGTCGGTTAAGCGTCCGACTGCGGCTCAGGTCATTATCTCGTGGTTTGTGAGTTTGAGCCCTGCATCAGACTCTGTGCTGACAGCTTCAGATTCTGTGTCTCCCTCTGTCTCTGCCCCTTCCCTGCCCGTGCTCTGTCTCTCTCTTTCAAAAATAAATAAACATTAAAAAAATGAAAAGGAAACCTTTCATATAGTTGAGATCTTAAAAGTAGACCCCTAAGGAAGACTGCTGTGGGGGTTCCTCATGGTTCACTGTGTTGGAGAGCTGTCTGGCAGGTCACACGCAGGGCACACATGCACACAGCAGGTTTTCAGTAAGTTAGCTGACAAGCAACTTAGTCAACTTAGAGTAAGGTGTGCTGTTTGGGAGAAGCCAATTTCAAACATCTTCTTACATGCGTGTGACACCGATTTAGACAACAGGCTCAAATCAGAGCCTCAAATGTATACACAATGGCTGCTATAGGTGATCTTATTGAGAATGAGAATGGATATTCATACTTTCTTTTTTTAATGTTTATTTATTTTTGAGACAGAGAGAGACAGAGCATGAGCAGGGAAGGGGCAGAGAGAGAGGGAGACACAGAATGTGAAGCAGGCTCCAAGCTCTGAGCTGTCAGCACAGAGCCCGACACGGGGCTCAAACTCACGAACTGTGAGACCATGACCTCAGCCAAAGTCAGATGCTTAACCGACTGAGCCACCCAGGCGCCCCTGGATATTCATACTTTCTGATAATGGTCAGATAAGGGTTTTCTCAGGGAACAGAATAGATCTGGGTTAATAAAATGTTCCAGAAGTGCCATTGTTGTGACATGGATTACATTCTCTACAACTCACATGGTGAAGTCCTGATCCTCATACCTCCGAATGTGACTGCATTTGGAGACAGGGTCCCTACAGACATAATTACGTTAAAATGAGGTCTTTGGAGTGGGCCCTCATCCACTCTTACTGGCATCCTTATAGAAAGATACAGGAGGAAGACGATGTGAAGACGACAGGGAGAAGGTGGCCATCTACAAGCCAAGGAGAGAAGCCTCAGAAGAAACCAACCCTACCAACACGAGGACCTCAGACTTTTAGCCTTGAGAGTTGTGAGAAAATGAACTTCTGTTCTGTCAGCCACCCAGTCTGTGGTACTAGGTTATGGCAGCCCTGGGAGACTGATACAGGTACTATTACTCTAGTTTCTGGGTTATATGAGGCCATATGCACTCTGTTCAGATGATGCAGAGGCTTTCTTGGGTCAAGCCAGTTCCCCCTGAACTGGTGTCTGAATCATCCATACCACTAAAGCCAAGAAACAAGGAGCTGGCCTTTACATAATGACTTTGAGCCAGTAGGTTGCTGGTGTCAGGGAGTCATGCCACCCAAGTCTGGGATTATGGCCAGGTTTCTGCCTGTACACAGATGTGTTCTGTTACAGAGCTGCATGGTTATGGTTCAGTCCTTGTTAACAGGTTTGTTACCTTTGCCTCACTACTGGCGACAGGAAAACAATAAAAGCAGAGTATCATTACAAGCTTGTAAAGGGTTCCTAGGGACCCGAATACTCCTGACTCCCATAATGACAGAGGATGAAGCAGGCTTGCTAGAACATCCACACCACTGATTCAAACCAAAGTCCCAGTCCTGGCAGGGAGCTTCTGATCAGGACTGTGATGTTCAATTTGGCACAGCACATGTGTTTATATAATCTCCCTCCAACTGTGAAGGCTGCAGGAGCAGATATGACAACCCATCGTAGGAAGAACCCACTGAATACCTTGGGCAGGTAGCAAGGAATATCACTGGTCTTGCTAAGGGAGTCTTTCATAGGCAGCCCAAAACAGTGTCAGAGCAACTAACAATGTCAAGCACATGCCATCCAGTAAAGGACCCCTTCTCAATGAGGGAAAGAAGATACAGGAAAGTGAATTCAGGAATTCAGAAAGCAAACCTTAGGAATCTTCTTGTCTCCTGTACCACAGGCTTCTTGACTTGTTTCTGGGATATCAAGAACTTAAAAAAAAATAGCGTATGAAAAAGAGAGAAAGACCACAGAGGGTGTCAGGGAGTTGATCAGTTGTAAGCCACTGGTAGTGGTACTAGTCAAGCCGGGATACATACCTGCAAATTTTATGCTTAGCTGGTCACAGGACTCTTACACAGACAGGGAGAACAACAGAACAGCACGGGCAGCTCATGAAGACCTGGGCACGAAAGCGATAAGTTGATCTAAGCCTTTTCTATGACTGAGGGAAGTGGTTACTTCTCAACAGGGCTAGAGGTAATACCGGAAGCACAGTCACAAAAGCAAATAGAGAAGTGTCCAGTAAGTGCCATCAACATAAACTACCTGAGCGTGTTTTGGGTAAACTCCCCCTTGTGGAAACTTTGGGGAATGACATAGGCAGCCATCTTCCATTCACAGGCGGGGTAAGAAGTCTTATGGAGGGCAAAATAATCACCCCTGTCTCCTGAGCTGAACAAGTATGGTTAGCAATCCAGAGACCAGAGAATCTAGAACATAGTAAAACTTAAGGCTATTATCCCAACTAATGTTGGTCCTGGAGGAACCAACCTGGAGGAATCCATAATAGATGACCCCACTTAAAGTAATCATGGTGGTACCACATTAATTGTTTTCCTCTCATAGCTTGTTGGGCAGCTGAAGGTTAAGCATAAGGTTAATATGCTTAAAGAAAAAATGTGCTTACTTTTTAGTATCAAAGATAAAACTAACAGCTGGTGCCTTTCCTCTAACAAAAGTGACCCTTAAACAGAGACTTTTTAAATTGAAACATTTTCATTACTATTTCTCTGCACCCTAGACCAATGGAGGAGGAAGTGGAGTTTCCTGGCCCTGGAGAGCATAAGGGTTATATTTCTCAAAACTCCAGGCAGTATGGTTACATGTTAATCATGTCTGGATATGAAATTCATTGTTCCACATTCCCTAGTCAAGGGAGGAAAAACAATCATGTCCACAGATTAGAGCAGATGCAATGACAAAAACTGTAGACTGGAATATATGCGCTCTTAGACCAGACCACATCAAATGAAAAAGTTGGCTAGTTGTGGGCCTTATCAGGCAGCTAACCCTTCATAGACTAGACGATTTCATCATAAATAACTCTCCAAAAGTCTCAAGTTCGGTCACCAAAATACCAATGACAGAGTGACATCAGCAAAAATGGCAAAGCACGGACCTCTGAGAATGAGCTCTTTCATAACAGGAATTTTTTTAACTGACAGAATTTTCATTATCAGAACTCTGAAAATCCACTAAAGGTTTACAGTAATCCAGGCGGAATTTATTCAAGACAATCAGTGGGACCTCAGTGAAGGCAGCAA